>NW_020213429.1:0-3743 GCF_003070985.1 Temnothorax curvispinosus | reverse complement strand
GGGTGGTTCGTGTTTTTCTAATCCCCATTAGGGAAGTCATTTCTTGAAAAAGTCGAGATTCAAAGTTGGTCCGTATGTAATTCTAAGGGCACCCCATGTCGAGAAAAGACTTGATCCACCAAGGATCTTGCTACCGTATTGGCCCTCTTATTTTTAAGAGGCATAGCCTCTGGCCATCTAGTGAAGCTGTCGACTACCACCAACAGATATTTATTCCCGTCCAAAGAAGTAGGCAAGGGACCTAAAATATCTACCTGTATCCTTTCGAAGGGAGCTCCAACGTTGTATATTTGTAAGGAAGATTTTCCTTTACCAATGGGGCCTTTCCTAGCGACGCAAATTTTGCAAGTAGCACACCATCTTTCTACATCCTTCTTACAAGTGGCCCAGTAAAAACGTTTTCGGATCTTCTGTAACGTCTTATTTATACCAAAATGTCCACCGGTAGGAGAACTATGGGCCTCATTTAAAATTTCTTGTATCCTTTGTTATGGAGCGACAATCTGAAAGATGTTCTTCTGCAAATTCGGAGAGAGCCACTTTTTATACAAAACGCCGTCCACCATGGACAACATTTCCCAATGGGTCCAATAGATTTTTAGGGATGGCTCTCCAGAAGAGATCTCCTGCCAATCTGGTCGTCTTCCAGCCTCTTTGGCTTGAATAATTTTCGAAACAATCGGATCTTGAAGCTGAGCGGAACGCCATTCCCGAAGGTTTTCTTCAACAAAAACTATACGTCCACAAGTCTCTTCCTCAGATTCTTCGTTGAGCTCTATCTTTGCACAGTAACGACAGGACGTCTCCAAACACGGACGTCTCGACAATCCATCCGCATTGCCATGAGCTTTTCCGCTTCGATAACAGACGTCAAAATCGTACTGCTGCAAACGCTCTAACCATCTGGCCAATTGCCCTTCCAAATTCCGGAAAGACATCAACCATCTCAAAGAAACATGATCTGTTCTCACTAGGAACTTCCTTCCATATAAATAGTGGTGAAAAGATTTTACTGAGTCTACCACTGCTAATAACTCTCGCCTGGTGACGCAATAATTTCGTTCAGTTTTGCTCAACACTCGGCTAAAATAAGCGATCACTCTTTCTTCTTTCCCCTGAAACTGAGAAAGCACCGCCCCAATACCATGATTCGAAGCGTCGGTGTCTAAGATAAATTGTCCTTCTCCTGAAGGAAAAGCTAAAATAGGGGGGGAAGTCAAAACACGTTTTAAATTATCAAATGCCTCTTGGCATTCAGAAGTCCAAGCAAATTTATTATTTTCCTCCGTCAGCCTGTACAAAGGCTTAGCCAAAATAGAAAAACCTTTGACAAATCTCCTATAATACGAGCAAAAACCAAGAAAACTTCGCACATGTTTCCGTGTTTTCGGAAGCGGCCATTGTTTAACAGAAGAAATCTTATCCGGGTCTGTTGCAACACCCTTAGCAGATATAACATGACCAAGGTACTTTACTTCTCTTTTAAGAAAAACACACTTCTTAGGATTGACCTTTAAATTAGCATTCTGTAAACGAAGGAAAACTTCCCTTAAATTATTCATCATTTCTTCAAAACTTTTTCCGAAAACAATAATATCGTCCAAATATACAAAGCAAATTTTAGAAATTAATCCTTTCAAAACTTTTTCCATAAGACGTTCAAAAGTAGCAGGGGCGTTGCAAAGACCAAACGGCATTACCGTGAATTGCCACAAACCATTTCCGCAAGAGAAAGCAGTCTTTTCGCGATCCTTAGGATCTAATCTTACCTGCCAATATCCACTTTTTAAGTCAATAGTACAAAACCACGAATTCCCCGCTAAACAATCCAAAATATTGTCAATCCTTGGAAGAGGGAAGGAATCTTTCTCTGTTACGGCATTTACTCTTCGGTAATCCACACAAAACCGTATAGAGCCGTCCTTTTTTCTAACTAATACAACTGGAGATACCCAAGGACTGCTTGATTCCTCTATTACTTTTTGGGCTTTCATCTCTTCCAAAATTTTATTTACTTCCGTTTGCAGATGAAGGGGAATTCGACGAGGTACCTGTTTAATGGGGCGAGAATCACACAATTTTATAGTATGACAAACAATATCACAATTTCCGGCAACAATATTTTCAGAGAAGACATGACAAAATTCTTTCAAGAAATAAAAAAAAACAAGTTTCTGTGAAGGATCTAAATGTGAAGATCCTTGTTCAAAAATTGGGAGAAGAGCAGGACAATCCTCTATTCGAGAACAAATTAGTCCGTGCTCACCCTCCACACTCTTCGTCAAACCGAGAGTGTTTTCGAAAAATCCTTCAAAAACTTCCGCTTTTTCAAGGAAATCAATACCGAGAATACATTCGTCGTTAATATCCGCGACATAAAAAGGCATTTCAAAATTAAATTTGCCCAAAGAAATCGCGGCTAATACACGAGAAACTACCGGCACCTTCTCACCGGTAGGATACCTCAGATTACAAAAATCAAGTGGAATCTGTCTGAAATTCACCGCTAATCTCACATTTAAAACTGAGACATCTGAGCCCGTATCTATCCTAAAAGTACAAGGTTTATTATTTAACAATCCGTCCATACAATAACGCTTGCGCGGATCTATACCACCGAGACGGCGTATAACATTTGACGCGCAAACGGGGGCCCGGGCTTCGTCTGTCGAGCCAGCCCCGATCAACCCGACAGAAGCTAGTTTTCTTGCTTCTGTGCGGGGCACTCAGAACGGAAGTGTCCGGTCGCCCCACATCCCCAACACTCTTTTGTTTTTCGGCGTTCATTTCCCTTTTGCTGTTTAAAAGGTTTCTTCGTCTCCGAAGCCTCTTTTTGGCCGGAATGAGATTCTCCCGCGTCTTCGAACGCTCGATTGCTATTTTAAGAGACGCTACTCTCTCGACCTGAAGGGTGCGCTTCACGAAACCGTCGGACAACGCGGCGACGAATTGTGAGCTCGCGATTTTATCGCGAACTTCATGCGAACATTCGGGGTACGCTTTTTGCGACAATCTCTCCAGATCTGCACCTAGCGTTGCGAAATCTTCGCCCGGACGCTGTCTTCGATTGGTAAATTGGAGATAATAGTTTTGTGTAAGTTCGCTTTCCCCGAAACGCAGCTCCAATTTCGCCTTTAACTCCGCGTAAGAGAGGGATTCAATCCCGTCGGCAAAAGAATCAAGCAATGAACGCGCTTTCCCACGTAAACACGATGCCAATACGATGGCCTTTTCCGTCTCATTCCACTTATTCGCGACGGCGATGAGCGAGAATTGCGAAAGAAACTCGCGTAACGGCGCGGTCCCGTCGTAAGTATCGGGCTTCAATTTAATGCCGCGAAAGATTTGGTCCCCGGACGCGTCTATACTCGCGCCCGTCACTCGCGTCGCGCTACTCGCGTTTTCGCCCGAAGCAAAATTATTGGAGGGACTTAGCTGTGAGATCCTCTCCTGAATTCGGCGTAGCTCGTCGTCACGCTGCTGCACCATCGCCGCGAATTCGGCTTCTCTCTGCGTGCGCTCCGCGCGCATCTCGCGGATCTCCTGCATCACCGCCTGAAGCGTGATCATCTCCGCCGTCATCTCTGGGGTCAGTGGAGGAGTCGCTGCCCGGAGTCGTTTCCTTGTGGGAGCGGTCGAGGTCATATTCCGTTTAGCGCGGCTCGTCTTTCCTCAATCCCGGACGAGCCCCCAAAATGTTGCGCTCGCCGGGTCTCTCACTTTCTCACAAGCACTCGCGGCGC
>NW_020213428.1:0-1641 GCF_003070985.1 Temnothorax curvispinosus | reverse complement strand
GCCAGAGATTCTGGAATATTTATCACAGTAGGTTGCGCCGGAAGTATAAGCTGAAATAAATATCAGTGATATATTTGTATGATATTTGTTTTCAGTGAAAGATTAGTTTTTAACATAAATTACAATCCTTGTATAATTTTAATTTAAATATGAAAAGTAAATAAAATGCAAACAGCAGGAATAGTTTTTAGTTGTTGAAAAATGTATCCGGCACAAACGCTTTTAGGAGCTTATATCTATAATATATATGTATATTAACTAAAATTTAAATACTAGCTTACCTTGATCTTATTACTCATTAGGTCATAATCCTGCTCTAGAATCCGTTTTAATGTGCTATCTGTAGCAAGATCATCGCCTGGTTTCATACTGGCTCCAGATTGGCTACCACCACCCACTGTGTTCATCGTCACTTGTTTCACCCATGTAATCAGAACTACTCTCTGTATCCTCTTCTATGCTTCCTATAAATTACAAATGTAATTCTTATAAACTTTTCTTACTTTCGCAGTCCTCGATCTGCAATATCATACGGATAAATTAAATCATGCGGTAAATTAAACCTTTCATAGCGCGGTAACGTTAAGAAAATTACGCCTTCACAACACGATAGTCAATCAGCGTTACACA
The DNA here is from genome assembly GCF_003070985.1 of Temnothorax curvispinosus. Classification (NCBI taxonomy): domain Eukaryota; kingdom Metazoa; phylum Arthropoda; class Insecta; order Hymenoptera; family Formicidae; genus Temnothorax; species Temnothorax curvispinosus. Next base: position 1,011 of record NW_020213428.1, on the reverse strand, counting down.
TATTTTTCAAGTTATTGCTACTATCTCTTTCTGTTATTAAATTATAAAAGTTCTGAAACGTCCAAAATCAAATTTGTAACTTGAAAATGAAACTTACTTCCGTATAATAATCAGCGTGTTGGCCCGAACTGCCATCTTCGGAAATTCTGATCGTAGATGATGCAGCTCGACTGCCACCTCGCTCTACGACGAGGTTCTTGATGCTCTGTTTCGTTTCGATTAAGCGCTTTGACATCTTATGGCTTCTCTTTTTGCGTTTGTTCCAAGACAGATTCCAACCCTTACACAATGATAAAATATATTTATATTTCTTTAATGTGTACTTTAATATGATTTGTACAAGATTAAATAGCTTCGCTAATGCTTTTCTAACTTACTTGGAAGTGCATGAAGTATTCCACTGCTTTTCTACCTCTTAAGGGGATCCTAAAGTGAAGGCTGAACTTCCTCGACGTCGGTAATGTCAACATTTCTAATTCTGTTTTCTTGTCATATATCTATATCTGTCCTTGTCTAACGAGCGGCATCTGTCTTTGTTCGATTACTGCACCATCTCTTGCCACACGCAATATTGCTTATCCTGTCAACCTGAATGTGCTTTTGCACATATAAAAGTTATATAAAGTAATCTTTTTTTCTAGGTTTTCAATCTTAGATCCAATTGCACGATATTGTTCTTAAATGTTGTCCCTAGGTCATGCCGGTCTAATTTTGTGGATATTTATCGTGGAATTTTTGTACAAAGCAAATATTGTCGTCACGTACACCAAAAATTAACAAAAATATTAATTTTTTTTCGTTTTCGATATAAATTTGACCACCATGACCTAGATTTTGATGCGTACTTTAATTCTAGACAAGAATTTTGCATTTCTATAAAGTCAATTAAAAGATTAATGCTAAGAAAAAAAGCCGGTATTACAGACGGCTTTAGGATCCCCTTAATGACATCAATGACATCAAGCATCTGCAAACAATTTTATAGTTAGTTTAAACTGCGAGTTTCCGTAC
>NW_020213427.1:0-1832 GCF_003070985.1 Temnothorax curvispinosus | reverse complement strand
ATGTAAATTACTCCTGATTCTTGCAGCAAAGCGTACATAATTGCATATCTGTCGCATTAAGACGTAATAAAATATTTGCGTGTAGCGTCATAAGTCGTCTGGATGGTTCCACATTGTCTGATTCTAATATGCACAACTTCTAGAAATTCTGAGAACGAACGCTGAATGATGACATATATATGATTGACTTCTGTTATTTTCTATTGTTCAACTAGAAAGTCAACTTTCTAGTATAGAAATTATTGCAATTGATTACAATTTACATGCAGGTCTCACACTAGAAATTACATTGTTATTATTGAATTGTGCGTTTATTTTTGGTCCATTATACATGTTTTCTCATGCATGCATATAATTATTTAGTAATAATTTTATCTTCTATGCTTTTTGCATTTAAGATAATACATATATCAAGAGATATGTTATTAAATGTCAGACTCTTTCTATGTTAAAACATATAATGTAACATCATATAATTTGTGTTGTAGAGTTATTCCACCATGACAAAGTCAGATATGAGTGCATGGCAATGGAACAATAAGGGTGCCGCCGAGTATGAAAAAGGCAATTTGTCAAAAGCATTAAGTCACTACACAAACGCACTGAAAGTAGACGAGGACAATTATGGTAAACAAATATACTACCGAAATCGAGCTCTTACTTATCTCGATCTGAAAAATTACGAGAAAGTAGTTGAAGACTGCAACAGTGCGTTAAAGCTATGTTGTAACACAGCATTCCGTATAAGATGTAAAGCACTAGAAGCGTTAGAGAGATTCGAGGAGGCATATCGGGACGCGGAGATTATTATTTCATCTGATCCCAATGACGAAGATTCTCGACGCATAGCGGAGCGCTTACGTAAAATTGTACAAGAACGTAAGAAAAGGTCACATAGTGCCAAGGTAAATATACATAACTGTTACAAAACTATTAAAAAAGTTCGTCAACTAGCAAGACATGATAATTTAATCTAGATAAAATAATAATTGTAACACATTTTTCGTATTGGATGCATTAGTAAGAGTTTCTGTTTCACTCAATATCACATATAATTTGATAAATGGATTTGAGTTTTTGTCTCTTATTGTTTAATTATTAATTCTTGTTAATTAATAGTCTGCACACTATACGGGTAAAAATTACATCATACAAATATAATGTCACAGTTATTTAAATTTTTATTGCAGATCATTATATTTAAGTATACGGTTAATTTGGTTTTGTTTTAGGTATCAGAAATGCTGGATTTGGCATTTGACATGAACGCAAGTGAGAAGGAACGTGAAATCGCTATGAATAATCTGCTTGTGCTCGCACGTGATGACCAAACAGGTGCCGAGGAGATCTTCAAAAAGGAAGGTGTACCCAAAATCGTTCAACTTGTGAAAGTGGAAAAGAATGAGGGAGTGATCTGCAGCGCGATTCGTATTGTAGGCGAGTTATGCAGAAACAATTTCAGTCGAACTAAGTTTGTTATGAAACGCGTCGGTCTGTTTTGGTGTCTGGCACTAATGAACAGCATATCTATAAACAGAGTTAACGCGTCTCAACATTGTTTACAGGTAATTATCGAGTAAAATACATGTAGTTATTTTATACGTATTTTAGTAATTAAAAGTTTATTGCATATTTTGGTTTTAGCATATATTGAACACTTACATCGACATGAATAATAAACCCGATTCGAATCTCAACGAGGATTTATGCGAGGCGCAAAAGGAAATAGACACGATTATGTTCTGCTTGTCGTACAGTATAACAAATAGAACAATAACAGGCCTTGCTAGAGACGCAATAATAGAACTTATTATGTGTAACATTCATTGCGT
>NW_020213426.1:0-3955 GCF_003070985.1 Temnothorax curvispinosus | reverse complement strand
GTGTGTGTGTGTGTGTGTGTGTGTGTGTGTGTGTGTGTGTGTGTGTGGTGAATGAGGTTGAGATTGAAGGACTTGTCACAGCAGCTACGTAGGTTAGTTGACGCGCTTTAAACACTTGAATAATTTTAAAACGCGTCATCTAACCTATGTAGGGGTTAGTGACGCGCTTTAAACAATAAAATACTTTTAAAGCGCGTCAACTAACTTATGTAGGTTAGTAACGCGCTTTAAAAGTATTTAACTGTTTAATGATTTGCGTTAAAGCAGGGCACACACACACACACGTGTGTATGTCCTGCTTTATAGAAGTTGTAATTTTTATTAAAGCAGGGCACACACACACACACGTGTGTATGTCCTGCTTTATAGAAGTTGTGATTTTCGTTAAAGCAGCCCTATAAGCGCATAATATTCCTAGAATATTATATAAATATTATTAAAAATTAAAATAATATTATTATAATATTCCGAGAATATGATATAATATTTTTTAATATCGTGGGACTATTCTGTGGATGTTATATGTCTACTTCATATAATATTTTAGAAATATTATTTTAATGTCCATGAAATATTATTTTAATATCTGCGGAATATTATTTTAATATCCGCGGAATATTATTTTAATATCTGTAGAATATTACTTTAATATCCGTGAAATATTATTTTAATATCCGCGGAATATTATTTTAATATCCGCGAAATATTAAAAAAATGTTCTTAGAATATTATTCTGGTCCAAAATTGACGTTCATATAACATTCCTGGGATATCATATTTTATTTTTTTAATGAAAATTAATCTATATTTAAAACATTTTTATTTAATAAATTGTTTAATCAAAATTTTTTATTACAATAAATAATAATATGCCATAAAATATATATTCCAATATTTTTATTTTAATACAAATGTACAAATTTTATACATATTATATACCTATTACAACATACATATTACAAAATAAATTTCTCTGTATTATGTTTGTTATGCAGCAATGGTAATACAACGAATTTGTTTTTATACGGCAATACGAACATTTTATTTTTAATTTTGTTCAATGGCCATATTTTTTTTCGCGAAAGCTGAGCACATAAATTTGGAGTAAAGAAGATTTACATGGGATTGTAAATAAATTATCTTTTTGCTTGTATCTTTTCCCACAAATGATTGATTCTTCCTTCTCAAAGTCGTAAGAAAATTTTGTTATTTGTACAATGTCTCCATTTGTCAATATACAACAATTATCATTGATAGTATTTACTCGAAAACGATAATTAATTGAAATAGCTTCTGTATACAAAGGTGCTCTTTTTCCATTGGGCAAAATACAATAACTATTTTGCGATTTGCTGACTACAAGTTCAGTTGTACGATAATCAGTCCTTTTCACGTTAGATTTAATTTCATGATACCGATTATACAATTGTTCTAAAGGTTGCGCATACTTTTTGACTACTCGTTTTAGATGCTGTAAAAAGTTTTCATTTTTAAATGCACTGTAATTGTCTAATGGTCCAAATGTTTTTACATCTTGTATAACATGTATCAATCTATGCACATTATGCGATACAAAAGATTCATAATACAAATGTGGCATTGCATCCACAAATTTTTCTAACAGTTGACCTGCATATTCGATGTACTGACTATAATCATTACTACACAGAATTCGTACAGATACGTGTAAAACCAAGAAATGGTTAAACAAATCTTTATCTAAAATGTTTTTTAAAACAACAGGACCGGTATATAAAAGCAATAATCTGTATTCGGTTGCTTTAAAATATTTAATTAATTGTAACGATCGAGGTTTACGTGAAAATTCGTTAGGAACAAACGATGCAATGTTTTCAAACAAAACGGATAAACGTTGTATACTTTGCGCATTTAAAGAATATGGTTGTTTTGATTTACTTAACATAAATATATTTTATAAATTACATTTACATAAATATAAGAGTTTACGCATAACACCGAGGCATATTAAGTGCATGTATTCCAAAGGAATTTGATTAACAATATCAAAATCCGGAATGTCTGTCAAAATACTATGCCCTAGATGATAATTAGGATCAGTTTTATTTTTAAATTCAAAATCATTTTGCAATTGTTCATGATTATTTAACATATAAACGCGCCTATGAGCATATTTGCCTTTTATATGGCATTTAGTACAACTATAATATCCGCAGTAACCTTTGACATTTAAAATATATGATTTTGCTGGTGCATCAGCTATAACAGAAACAATTCGACAATTATAATGTAATCCTTCAATTGTTATACCATTTTGGCATACATTTTTAATATCATTTACAGTAGCACTTAAATAAAGATTACTATCATATGGCTTTTCAGAACCGTAATAAGCTCCAATAAGAAAAATATCACTAGTATTTTTTACAGAACCTACAATAGGCCACAATGATGCACTTGATTTGAATAACGGAATACCATCTATGAAAATTGATATTCCTATTCCACTGAGAAATAATTCTTTGTTTGTATTTAAAATTGTTTCTGTAATTCCTTTTTGTAAACCTATGTGTATATATCTACCTGGTGCCATGGATATGATATTTACTTTGTTGCGAGGAGTATTCATCAATGTCTTTGATTGTATTGATAAAGTTTGAAAACAAAAGTGCAATTTGAAATGATGTAACAACTCAGTCGCAGCTGAGAAATATTATTCCTCAGTTTCAAATTTCTTAAAAATTCTTTTGTATTCTCGATCTCTTTATTTTTATGCTCTTTTGTAGAACACTCCGTTTCACTTATCACATTTTCGTATTCAGGAAGATATGGTGTTACTACTGTTGTATCATCTGTATTATCAAAGCATTCAATATCTGAATCAATTGGATTATCATCCGAATCTAGACAATTTATATCAATATGACAGTTTTCTTCATCAAATATATCTAGTACTTCTTCGAATTTATTTTCACATTGATTCTGATGCTGTAAAAATCTATCAAATAGATCTTGTTTAGAAGAAGAACCTGGTCTATGTAATGATTCAGTCGTAACAGTACATTGTTCTTCGTACAAAGCCAAATCGAGCAATTCTGAAAAAATATAATAATGGATTACAATTAATAAATTCTTTAGCATCCATAATAGCGCATAATATTGCAAAATGTAATACAATATTTAAGCAATATTACATAAATATAATATTATACAAGATATTGTGAGAATATTTCAAAACATATTTAATATATATAAAAATATTTTTTATAAATATTTTAAAATGAAACACTTAAATTAGTATTGCTTTTCTACATTATACTTCTTATTTGAAATATATTGTGCTAAAATAATACATGTTACATGATATATAAATATTTTCACTAAAATATTTTTAATATTGAAGTAAACTTCATGAACTTCCCGGAATATTTAAGATGCCTATAATACTTATATAATAAGAAATTAAAATATTTTATATATTATCTGCATATTTATAACATTTAAAATCAGTATTTTCTGATACAATAAATTATAAATGTATAAAAATGCCATTAAATTGTATAAATTTTTATTCTGTTAACTAATTGCAGAAAAACGTTATTAATAATTGTTTTACTTTTATTAAAAAATAAAAATGTTTTAATTGCTTGATAATACAAATAATTTTAATATAATTTTTTTTTTAAAATAACACTTCCATAAGATGAAATAAATTGTTTCATACGTAATACAAATAATTTTACAATAAAATAATATTGCAAAAATTATACCTTTTCTTGTTTCTTCATCTGTATCATCATAATCATCATTATCTTTTATGTTCTCGAAAATATATCTCATCACTTTTTCCGTTTCACTTGTTATGCGACGGCGGAACTAATGATTACTCAAATCCGAAATGTGTTTTTTAAAACGTTTCGAAATCATACAAGTTATCCTGCAATATATGCTCAATTAACAAAACGTTATCCTGTTA
>NW_020213425.1:0-1429 GCF_003070985.1 Temnothorax curvispinosus | reverse complement strand
GCCAGGTGTGCGCCAGATGTTCTCGATGGAAATTTCCGCCGCCAGTACACTATTTACGACGCGCTTAATCGGCTCCCGGATAGTGGTTTTTCAACTCTTTGAAAAATAGATTTTTGAGGGCGCCGACCCGTGCGCACGGCCTCTCCTACGTCCCTAATGCCGATTCCGGGTCGACTTCCTGGAGACGACGTCCAGGTCGCTTTCTAGGTGTCCGCCGATGGCGGCGACCCTGGTGCCTATTCTCCCAGTCTCTACATACCGTATTCTGGCCTTACTTCCTGTAGCCGATGTCTAGGATCATCGGTTCCCCGGACTGTCCGGGCAACTCACCTCCCGGATGGTCGTATCTCGACCGCGATTTGTTCCTCGGGTGTACTACGTATCCCCGAGGCCGCACTTTCGGCCTTTTTCCGCTACGATACTCGAAAATTCGCGGATTGTCCGGTGAACTGCATGTCCGGGTGCTCGGATTTCGCTCGCGATCGATTCCCCGGGTCTATCTGACCTCCCCCAGTACGCACCTTCGGGCTTTTTTCGCTACGACGCTCGGTTCGGCAATTCGCGAATTGTCCGACGAACTGCCCGTTCGGGTGCTCGGATTTCACTCGCGATTGATTCTAGGGTTCGGTTGGGCCTATCACAGTACGCACCTTCGGACTTTATCCGCTACGACGCTCTGTTCGGAAATTCGCGGATTGTCCGGCGAACTGTATGTCCGGGTGCTCGGATCGCGCTCGTGATTGATTCCAGAGGGCGGTTAGGCCTCCCTCTGGATGCACCTTCCGCCGTTTGGCGCTGCGGCGTCCCGTTCGCATTTCCGCGAGTTGTCCGGCAAACCCTATGTCCGCGTGTTCAGATAGCGCTGGTTTTTCGTGGGCCCCTTTTCGGGGACCCCGGGAGTCGGCACCTCGACTCCTACTCGCGTAGCATGCGCGGTACGTGCACTAATGCCCGCGCTCTGAAGATTGTGTGTGAATCGACCATATAACTTACCGGTGCGTTACCGCTCCACGCACCTGTTCCAAAGAAATCAAATCCTTTCGCTCCTGGTCGCCGGGCATCGTCGTGCCCACAACAAAAACTAAAATTGGTTGATTGGGAAGAAATATGTTAAAAGCTACTCGAGCCGCTGCTCGGCGACCGCTGTCGCATGTCTTAATATTAATTGCGCCGGACGGGTAAAATCGATGACTCTAAGAAATGAGAAAGAAAGAGAATAAATATACCATGAACTGAAAAAAAGGAAAAGGAAAACGAAATGTTTCTCGACTCCGTCATCGGAGCGCTCGCGCAACTTAAACTCTATCGAGGATGTCCCCCTCGTCTCCGGAGGTCTCCCCGGTGGATGGGCTCCGGAACTCGTTGTTGGGCTCGTCCCGCTCGTCCTGCGTCGCTCCACACGGCATCACCGTCAACGCCGACGTTGGTT
>NW_020213424.1:4640-13291 GCF_003070985.1 Temnothorax curvispinosus | reverse complement strand
GCGGTATCATCTGCGGTCCGTCGAATTGCGGCAAGACAAACGTCTTGATAAGCTTGCTGGAAAGTCCGCACGGTGTACGTTTCGAGAACGTGTATGTGTACTCGAAATCGTTGCAACAATCGAAATATCGATATTTGGAGAATATACTAACACCGATAGAAGAGATTGGCTACTTTACGTTCTCGAATAACAGTGACGTCATTCCGCCGAGCGAGGCGCTCCCGAATTCTATTTTTATCTTTGATGACGTGGCGTGCGACAAGCAGGATACGATAAGAGAATACTTTGCAATGGGCCGGCACGCGGACGTTGACTCTTTCTATCTTTGTCAGACGTATGCGAAGATACCGAAGCATCTTATACGCGACAACGCGAATTTATTGATTCTGTTTAAACAGGATGGTACCAATCTGAAACACATATACAACGATCACGTAAACACAGATATGTCTTACGATGATTTCAGTAAATTGTGTCATACGTGTTGGCAACAAAAGTACGGATTCGTGGTGATTGACAAGGATAGCGCGATTTCGAATGGTCGATACAGAAAAGGATTTAACGACTTTGCGATACCGAAACGTGGTTAGTTGTTGTCGACGCGTCGATTGAACAACGTTAGCGCAACATGGACAGCAGCGAGGAGATTAGAGAGCGCGAGAGGATAGCAAATCAAATTGCGAAAACGAGCAATTCGATTCGCAAAAAATATCACGCCTTGAAAACTGGTAAAGTGGAGGAAGATATCGCGTTGGAGAGACACTTTAAGCCCATCATCGAGCCTCTAAGACAGATTGCCGAAAACACCGTTGCTGGCAAAGAATCTGACGTGTCAAAGATTGAGAATGAAACGGCGTGGGAAGACGAAGAGCCGAAGCTCAAACGACAACGATCAAACGCCTCGTTTAACGACTCTGTAATGGCTTCAACTCCGGTTACGTTGAAACGATCGATAAATGTGCCATCTAATTTGAGCGAAATAACCAAAATTTTTAAACCGCGTAAACCGAAACGATCGAAAGGTCCATTGAATGAACCACCGATAACCTCTGCACCTTCCGTACAACCCACAATGCTCGCAAACAAAGATGTTTTCGAAACCCCGAATGACCCACTCGTGACGTCCGTTCGAAAGCAGATGCAAACACCTGAGGGTCAAGAAACGTTGCGAGATCAATTGGGTCCATTGAGCCAAAAGTATGTCGGGGCAGTTCTGAGCGGCGATCAAGAAAGCGGTATGGACATCGCGTACGGTGTTAAATTCACCAACGATGGAATGATGCTCGGTAATAAACGTTTTGACGTGAACTACGCGGACAAGATAATTATCGATGGCATACGATACAATGGCACACGCGGTCTTTTCGAATTAATCTTTAAGAAATATCCCGATCATGATATCTACACAGAGGACGATATGCAAACATACAAGAGCATTCTGTTGATGACGAGTGCTCATAAACGCAATTATGATGCTGACGCTCAAATAAAGGGCAACGGGGGATACAAGTACACACATATAATCGGGCCGTTGATTTCGGGTAAAAAAGCTGGAAAAGGTATACCGCGTGCCATGACAGACAACAAGATCGACCATATAATTGCATCGTCGATTTCGGGTAAAAAAGCTGGAAAAAGTATACCGCGTGCCATGACATTAAACGACAACAAGATCGATTATGTTCATTGGGACGATCCCAACGAGCTTGTAGATCGTCTCAGATTGCTCGAAGCTTCGCGCCTAGCGGGTCACACCGTTCACGATAACGAAATCCTGTCGATTATCGAGGAACTTCGCGAGGCTGGACTTATATAAATTAAGTGGCGCGACAGCGAGTCATTCAATCAACATCGAAATGCCGATCAACAAGTTTGGTATATCGCTCGGAAGAGGCGGTGCGGAACCGTACTATCAATGGAGAGGATTAATCAGAAATTACGTGCGCGATAACGCTCTTTGCATGGTCGCCACCGACTTTGACGCAAAATCGCGCAAGATTCGACGGATAGCGCCGCCTGTAGATGATGGCGATGCCGCTAATAAACGCTACGTGCAGCAGAGCGTGCAAATTTTGAAAGATCGACAGGATGAAATCGAGAGAAAGATGGTCGCATTCCAGAATAACATGCAAATTACCCTAAACGAACTTCAAAAGATGATTCAAGATGTAATTGTGAATCATCGCGAATAGATAAGAACGTACATCTGATCTCTGCGTCAGTTGCATGTCATCGTCATGGCTGGTAAGAAGCAATCAGCTGAAAAACGGCTGCTGGTGGAAGAATTACACGCTCCTGCGAGAAGAAATTTTTCGCGAAGACGTGTCATAGTGCGCGGATACGATGACCTGTGGCAGGCGGATATGGTCGAGATGCGTCCATATACGCGATTCAACAGAGGCCACCACTACATACTCACCGTTATCGACGTGCTGAGCAAGCACGCATGGGCCGTACCGCTTAAGGCCAAGAGCGGACCCGAGGTTACTGCGGCGATCGCGAAAATAATTCGAGACGGCGGAAGATGCCCGAAAAATCTGCAGACTGACAAGGGGAAAGAATTTTACAACGCAAACGTGCAGAAACTCTTGAAGAAACATAATATCAATCACTATTCGACCTATTCCGTAATGAAGGCATCGGTCGTCGAACGATTTAATCGCACGCTCAAGAATGATATGTGGAAAATGTTTACGCGCAATGGAAATTACAAATGGATCGACTCGTTGTCGGGTCTCGTATCGGATTACAACGCGCGAAAGCATCGAACTATCGGCATGCGGCCCATCGATGTTACCCCCGCGATCGCCGACAAGCTCCTAACAACGGTGTACAGTCACGTAAAAATCGCTGCTCCCGCGCGATTCAAAGTGGGCGACTCGGTACGTGTGAGTAAATTCAAGACAATCTTCGAGAAAGGATACACGCCAAATTGGACCACGGAAGTATTTAGAATCGTCAAAGTGCAGAAAACTAATCCCGTGACGTATCTGTTGGAAGATTCCTGCGGAAAACCCGTCGCTGGCGGCTTCTACGAATACGAGTTACATCGCGTTGCTAATCCCGACGTGTATCTCGTTGAAAAAGTTTTGCGCAAAAGAGGGGATGAGGTTTATGTAAAGTGGTTAGGATTTGATAATTCACACAATTCATGAATACACAAGAATAATGTATTGTAAAAATTTATTACAGTATAAAAATATACATATTTACATATGAGTCATTTATTTTCCTAAATATCTAAATGTAATTACAATATATTTACAGCGGTATTGACAATATATTTACAATGGTATTTACAATATATTTACAATGGTATTTTATAATGTCCCCATGGCAGCGTTTCGGTAGAACCGGGTATAATGTATCGCTTATCATCGTACGGACTTAGAGCTATTTTTGTTTCGGACACGGTGTATACCTCGTGTTTTTTTGATCTTATGCAGGTTTGCTGTCGCGTCATTTCAATTTCGTCGCGCAGACACCGCGTGTAATCGTCGAACGTTATCGACCTGGCTACGACGTTACTCTTAACACCTTTAGCTTTTTTCGTATCTTTCTTACCGTCCACTCGCAAGGCGTACATCTTTGCTCTAAGCCCGACGAAGTCGGTCATTATCGCACCGTTATTTTCGTCTTTCATTAAGCCCGGAACTTTTTTATTGACGAGTGGGATACCATACGTATTATCAATCGCGTAATCGCTAGTGTCAAATCTATGAATGTGGCGCTTCATGATATCGTACACATCGTCGCACTCGATGTGATAAATGAGACTGTCAGTATCGGTGTACGTGACTTTACACTTGTCGCGATACAACGGTAACATGTACTCGTGATGAAATTCGTACAAACATGTCTTGGATATATCGAAGATGCACATACCCACATAGATTGGTTTGTCGAACTTCACCTCGAGTTTTCGCATTTCTATTGCTACTAAATTCTCCGAAAAGACGCTTCGGCTATGAAAATTTGGTTTCGCAATCATAGCCTCCGCGCCGTATCTACCTTCCCAATGAGTCACGAGTCGCACGTCAACGTGATTGCGCACATTCTCCATGGTTTTGCCAAACACGGCATTGTTCATCAATTTGTATAAATTTTTCTCGAAATCATTGTTGGCCAATGTTCTAAATTTCGTATTGAGGTCTATATAATCGCGAAGCCATGGAGATTGCGCGAATTTCAGTATACGGTGAATTTTTGATATACGGAGACCGTGACGAGTACACTGCTGCAGGTTGCGATAATGTATTACATAACGTTTCTTATCGTATAATGTTGCGAGGAGTTTGTCCTGCCGCTTGCCGGGTGGTTTATTGCGCGTCGGACAGAACGGTAGGTCAGTGTGTGCGTCGTGAAGATGTTGCGGATACTCCAAGTCGACTTCGAGAATGTAGCCTATCGAGGAATCCAACGCGACATCCATAACATTAAAATCGGTTACGTCGTCGACCCATTTAAAATCTGCGTATGGCAATGGTTGACTCATTGCCCAGCCGTATAAGTTATTTACATCAAAATACATGAGGTACGACGACGGTTTCGATGGATCGTACGACTGCATGTACTTGTTGTTGGCCAGCGCGTATCTGTTTGAACATTGACTCAAACCGCCGCGTATACCGCGTTCGATAAACATGACCATGTCAATGTCGGTGAGCAATTCGAAATTGATGTGTGTATGCTTCAACATAGCATCCCACGTAAAACCCGGTAGAGTATAATAATACGCCGGATCGAGTCCATAACTCGCGACGCAACTATCGCGAAAATTTTCAAAGATATCGGCCAACAGCAAGACATCGGTCTTGAGATATAAATCGCTGTAATCACCAAGCGTTCGAATGGAGAACCGCTGCCAGACGTCGACGGCGTGCGCGTAATCGCTCTCGGATACGGTGTCACCTGTCAATGAACTGTAAAACGAGTCGCGCGGTGGTAAACACAAGTCCTCCAATTTTTCGACGCAGTCAATGTATTCATATGGAAATACGCCTTTTTGTTTCAGCAAATTAAAATTTTCTGCGGATAATTCACAAAATTCGCGTTGCAATATTCGCAGTTTATCCTTGCTGAGATAAGATGCCAATTTGTCAAGACTAGCGGTGAGAAACTTGTACGAATCGATAAATCGCAATTTGACGCACGTTTTCTTATCTTTATCTTCGGTGCTTTGAACGTTTTTTGTAAACGAAATATATTTTTCTTTTGTGATCGGGAGTAAATCTACATGTCCTTCGTATGCTGTTGCTATTTCAGTTATAATAAAATGTGCATCGTATCCCGATAAATTATGAAACACTATGGGAATGCAATGCGAATCTTTATAATTTAAGTTACAATTCGAATGCGCGGGACCTCTGTATCGACCGGTCAGGTGACAATGGTCGCGTACTCGCACGTCGTCTGGCTCGAACGGTTCTTTACACACGTGACAGTGCGTTGCGCTGTTAAACTTTTCCCACTCGTCTCGCGTGAAATCTGCCATGGGTATATTAGTGGACAATATAGTTTTTACGTCGTGAGCTAAACGTCTTAGCTCCTCGGCGAACCACGCGACGCAATCCTTATCGCGACGAAACCGATACATAGATAACGACTCGTCGTACGAGCAACGCACGTAGTACCCTATGCTAAACACGCAATGATGTTGATATGTGTACCTGGACGTTTCCGGATCCGCTTCCATCTTCTCCAGGGTACACTCCAGGTCGGCGTATACGACAAACGGAACTCGTTCCTTCCTGTTGTGATAAAATACATTAATTTAAAGGCCAACCACTTGTCGTTATCGCTCGGTAACTTGATCGCGCAGTCATTCATCTCCTGACAGTCGACGGTGTGGGCAGCCAATTTCTCGTTGGAGCTGAAGTAGTGCAAACATCTGCAAAATAATAAACGCAAATATTATAAATTTTTTATACACAAAATATTCTATATATTATTAAAAGAACTATAGGTACTTACCGATCGCAAAAGTATTTCTGACCATGGTGTCGGTTGATTTGCGAGCTCACGAAGCGGGATAGGTTCTTGATCCACGCAAAATGTCCCACGTTGTCGTTATGCACGTACAGCAGATTTACGTGTCTGTCCATCTTTCGGTCAGTAACGCGTATTGGCAGGATTGCAAGTTCCTTGTTTTTTTTCTCGATGCTGTACACGTTGATGGAGATGTTGTTCTGATTTTCAAATTTTTTAATTTGATCCAACGTCATTGGAAATTCAATGTCTTGGAGATTTAGCACCGACGTGTAATGAGGATACGACGATTCCCGTTCTGCATGTCTCTCGGCTGGATGCAGAGCAGCCGTCACTGACCATGCGAAACATGCATTGTCTATTGATCGCACGTTTATCACCGCCTTCTTCTTTTTAATTTCTCGCGGTATTTCCACAAAACACCCCGCGTGCAATGAATTGTACATGTTTACGTTAACAGTCAAATTGTGTATACGCGACAACGCCCACCCGCTATCACGTTCCTGGAATTCCTCCAGCGATGCTAGGGTAGGCTCGATAACGCGCGACACGTACCATTCTTGCAGATCGGATGTACGAAATAGTTCACAGTTTCTCGTAGCGATACTTTTATTCGCGCGTTTGTCGCCCGCAACAAATTCACCATTAAACATTGTGTTAATTTTTACATTGTCATGTCGTTGCATGACGTTCCGCACACGATCGAGTACAATGTCTCCCGCATCTTCGAGAAATTGATGAGGGTCGATGTGTTTGGAATTTATTACCGCACCAGTCAATATACGAATTTTAAAAGCCGTATCTATCTCGCGCCATCTGAGTCCTGTCTCACTTGCACTGTATCCTGCTCCCACATGCACGAAACGTTGACGTACCGAATCTTTCAGACCTTCTAGTCGTGCGATACGAGCGATCAATGACTGTTTAAGACCGATCGATAATCGCGGCCGTTTAATTCGGCTTTGTTCTTTCAACGATTCGATAAATTCGTCACATCGTTGCTCCCACGCGGTAAATTCTTCCCGCGAATTTAATAGGGTGGATTGCTCTAACAACTCTTGCTCCATGTTATTACACGATCCTCTTTCTAACACAATTTGTTGTGCTCACGACTTTCAATTCTCGACTACTGAGCGTACCCCCAGATTCGTCATTTTATATCTCACTAATGATGCATCGTTTGATTTTTTAGCATATCTAATTTCACCGTGATCTCAGCATCCGTACATTTGCGCTAACCGAAAAATTGCAAGATTTGCAGTTTTGCACGTGTTCGATGAAATCATCGCGAGACGCGTTGCGACATGTTCTTGAAAAAAGGTACCATGTCATTGACTTATGCGAAATTGCAAAATTTGCAGTTTTGCACGTGTTCGATGAAATCATCGCGAGACACATATGTTCTTGAAAAGAAATCATATTTGATGCCCGATGAGGTGATCTCATCACGAATGTTCTTGACAAAGATATCACATTTAACGTATATGTGGATTGTGGTGGTGGTCACCATGCAGCAGCCGTGCATTGGCGCTATTTTTGCAAGATTTGCAGTTTTTGGTATGTATAAATGGTCTACGAGGATTCTAGAGCGCAGTCAAGAGTTTGATACGGTTCGAGTACGTCGCAAACACTCTCCTGATACGATGAACACTCACGGTGCGAATTATTACGTTCCGATTGAAAATGAGTCGTGTACGAAACAGCATAATGAGTAAGTACCGTTATTTTGTATATAATTGTGCATAAACTGTTTACATACCTTTGCTTATTTATTTGTATTTTTTCAGTTTTGATAAACCCCGTTGTATGCCACGTATTTTGGGAAGGAGATTTGCCTTGACATCTACAGCTTACAAATATTTGGATGTGGGAATCAACGTGGGACCTATGTCCTTTGTGGATATACTTATTGGCGATAATCAAGGAAATCAGATAGTGTTACCCCATGCGACGTGGACGGCGCTCATCGAAAGACGTATGGATATTGAACAACTTTTGGAGTCAACTATCGGTTCTTCGTTATCGATTCACGATGCTGTTATAGAACTCGTAAAAATGCGCGATGCGAGTGTTGTAAAATTGACATCGTGCAACACCAGCTTGTACATGAAACCGTCAACTATGCTTTTCATATTCGAGCTCGGACAATGTGTCAAACATGAATATTTCAAGCTGTATCAAAATACGCATGAAGTAAATATGAAATTTAATCAATTTGTAACTATTTTACGGCGGAAATGTATCATCGACAGATGTAATGCGGCAAATATTTTGCGTGAAATTTATGATGAAAATTCAATTATTGATTGTGAATTATTAGCCTACGCTTTAGATACTATTGTGTATAATGCGCTACATGACAAATAAATAAGTATATTATAGTAAAAAAAAATTTAAATTATTTTTCCTTTTCGTTTACCGTTCCTCCTATTCTATGTCATTAGAATTACGCTGCGATATTGTCCTCAGGTTTATTTAAATAAATTAATGAGAATTATTCGAGAATTAAGATACTGTTGAGAGAGGACATGAATATGAGCTACGAAGAGGAATGACCGCGAGCGGGAGACAAATAATACGCGAATAGATAGGCGAATGATGGGGATAGCAAGTGAGATATGATGATGCAAGTGAGAGAGGATAGGTAAGAAAAGGTGAACAGA
>NW_020213424.1:0-4540 GCF_003070985.1 Temnothorax curvispinosus | reverse complement strand
CCCCCCCCCCCTCTCCCCGCGACGCTCGTAAACGCTGTACCCCCCCTCACCCCGCGGCGCCCGAAAACGCTGTACCCCCCCTCACCCCGCGGCGCCCGAAAACGCGGTATCCCCCTCTCCCCGCGGCGCCCGAAAACGCGGTACCCCCCCTCTCCCCGCGGTACCCCCCGCGGGCGGGTACCCCCCCGCTCCTCACCCCCCCTCGGAGCCCCTGGGGTAGAACTCCCATAGCTTACCTACTCCTCTCTACTTTTGCAATCTATATCTCTTTCATATTGCAAGGATACTTTTTACTAAGTTCAAAATTAAATTTGCATTTTACACTTATCTATATTTTTGCACGTGAAATGTAGCCAGGTATTAGGCATAAACAAATCTGATAAATAAATTGAAAATAGGTTAAGCACGTTTCCCGTGTTGATAAACTATTACGTAATGCGTTCCGAAACCACCACATATTCTACGTCTTACCCCCACTCTCCGGCAGCTAAACGATATACAGTTTTTCGCTTTTTTTGGCGTGATCTAACAAACGTTTTAATTAGTATATTTGGAACTAACAAACTATTCCGCATCGATTGACCACGGTTTGAATCGAAAATTGTAAAGAATTCTATATTTACCGGCTAAATTAACACTAAAAATTATTTTCGTGATTACGTAAAAAACTATTAACTAACAAACGTTCTAATTAGTCTAACAATCAATAACAAACGACTAACAATCGATTCGTAAAAAAAAAATGTCGCAAGTCAAAATTGTCCCGCTAACTTCTATGAGGTCATTGTGCAAGGGGCTTTAGCTTTTAATCTTACCAACCTAAAACAACTTTAAAATTGTGCAGTGTAGACGGACGACCGTAACTCCGGTAACTTAGCCGGTCAACTTCGACTTTATTAATTTTCATATTTTTTTATCGTTTGTTGGTCGTTTGTTGGTGATTGTTGGTCTAATTACAACGTTTATTGGTTCTTAATTTTTTTTTAAATTTAAAAAGAAAAATTAGCATTAAGTTAGCCGGAAAAATTGTATTTTTAATTTCAAAAAAGCCTAATCGATGCGTAATCGTTTGCTGATGATTGTTGGTCTAATTTTAGCGTTTGTTGGTTTATTATTAGTCTTAAAAACGAAAAAAAAACGAAAAATTATCTCACATATTAAAGTAATCGAAGATTGGTTTATTTGCCTACGACTTAAGCTTTATTTCTATCAATTTAAGGCTAACATCTATAAAACTGCCATATGAATACGGACCTTAACATCGGCAGAAAATCGCGAAAAGATCAAGAAACATGGTGGTTTGTGGGAAGCACACACACACACACACACACACACACAACGGGGGGGTGCGAGGGAGGGGCCTTTGGCTCCCCCTCCCCCGCACCCACCCCGCCGGTAGGCTGCGTGGACCTCGCTTTACAACATAAAGTACATGCTAAGTTGTAAAACGAAATTATAAAGTACATGCATGGGGGAGGGTGCAGGGGAGAAAAGCCTTTCTGTTCACGTGCGCTCACGCATGTAAGCCCCCTTGCACCCCTAACTAACTTAATGCTAATTTTTCTTTTTAAATTTAAAAAAAAATTAAGAACCAACAAACGTTGTAATTAGACCAACAATCACCAACAAACGACCTACAAACGATAAAAAAATATGAAAATTAATAAAGTCGAAGTTGACCGGCTAAGTTACCAGAGCTGACGACCGTAGTCGGATGAGCCACGAATAGAATGCTGTCCCAATGACATCGAAATTATCGGAAAACGGAATCGGAAAGGTGAGATGGTGGGGAGCTAACCCGCGATCAGAATGATTTCGTTGCGTATTTTCACATCTGGGTTCTCCATGGCGATCATTTTTCGGAATGGAATTTATGAATGTGCGTAATAATTCAAATATCTGGCGGTCATTGTGATAAGTTGCTGTTGTATTTATATTTTATTTTGATTGAAAAATGGGAATATGATGTCATCTGCTGTAAGTATTGTAATTATGAGATACGTGTGCTAAGTTAGGTTATAATGTTGATATATTGATGGTCTAGCATACATTTCTAGCCTAACATACATATACAATATGCTTGTAGCAGTTTCAATTTACGTAAAATTTAATTACTTTAATTATGTATATGATGTTATTTATTTATTATTAGACAGCAAAATGTGATTACTGCGGATGGTTGTTGAAAATGGATGCTATTTTGAAACATTCCTGTTTTGGTCTTTTTAACGCTGCATGTCAGATTCTAAGCGTGGATGAGGCTGGAAAAATTATTATGACAGATATGAAAAATTTTGTATATAGTATTTATGTAGTATATTGTATATAATATTTTTATGCAATGTAAACAGTACGAAATTTTCGTTCACACAATCAATAGTGAGTTTTTATTCTGAGTTACAATCAATAGTGAGTTTTTATTCTTATTGTAAAATTCCTGTAAAATTCGTAATTTATTGCATATTCCCGTAGGGTTCGCAATCTACTACCAATATTATCATTCTCCTCTCACTTTAACCCTTTGAACCAACGGCTTAACGTCTCTTTCCGAAAGATGGAGCCCAGTTTTCTCCGCACAAAAGCCTATCTTGCACGGAGGGGCACAGCTATCGAAAAAACATTCCATGCTCACATGGCTCTAGTGGACTCGAACCTGGTTCCTCAGATTACGTACGAGTCTGGCGTTTTACCACTAGACCACACTGCCGCCCTTTTTCCATTCTTATTGTTTAGATATCAATTTGATGGAGACAACAGGGGATGAAAGCCTAAATGATGTAACAGGGAATGAAAATAATGCTTCAGAACCACAAGAAGTAGATGAAGAGCTGATAAGTATAGTTCAACAACGACCAGCCTTGTATGATCCTCGTATACCACTTCAAGAAAGAACTAAATTAAAGAAAAAAGATCTATGGCAGGAAGTCAGTAATTGTCTAGGAGGTAAACTTATGATTCAACATTATCATTACATTCTTTTTATAAACATGTGTTTTTTTTAAATTAATCTTTTAGAAGTATCACCTGTTGGCGCCGAAAAAAGATGGCAATATTTAAGAGATTGTTATACAAAAGCTAGGAGAAATTTTAAGAAAATACAGAGCACTGAAAAAAGGAGTGGTGCCGCAGGTACTTCCATAAATGAAAGAAATAAACCATCTTTCCGCTATTACGATGCAATGAGTTTTCTTAATGATACATTAGAATATGAAGAGTAAGTTATATTGAAATGTGTTAAATGACATGTCGAATAATAACAACTAAATTTATTTTCTATTTTTTTTCCAGAACATGTACATCTTTAAGATTTCCAAACAGGAAAGACACAGCTCAAGTAACGAATAACCTTCCTGTTCAAATTCACCTATATATAGCTATGAATAACAGCAACGATTTAGAAAACAGGCCACCTTTAACATCACCGGGTATCTCTGAATTGTCTGTAGCGACTTCATCTTCACGAAGTTCGTGTTTAAAATAAATACACACACACATTAATATGAGGATATTGGAGTTTTTAATAATTTAATCTACTGTTTGGTTCCAGAAAGACAACATTCAAATAACATCGACGAAGTAGATAGAGCTTTTTTACAGACTTTAAGCACGAATATTCAACCTAATCCTATTGATGGGTTTATATTGGCAGAAGGAATGCGTCGACTTCCTTACAGGGAAAGGTCACAGTTAGCATTGGAGTTTTTAATAATATTGCGTGAAATGGAGGAAAAATTGGGACTATTAAATAATTAAGAGGATATCTGTTATATCATATATATATATGTGTATTATATTATACTTAAAGTTTTACAAAAAAATATTGTAGACGTTATAAAATAATGTACGTTCAAAAAACGTAAAGAATTCAAGACATTAGGGCGAGGTCCACCCTACCCCACCCTGGTTTGCTTATAGGGCGAAACGAGGTCTATTATATATTGCACGGTTCGGGTTTTCAACTTTCCATGCAAACCGAGGTCCACCTCCACTCACCCCTGTCTGCAAGGAAGAGGCGGTAGCTCCTTTCCCGCCTACATGTGTCCGTCTGTACACACAATTGAAGTATTATTTAAAAATTTATATTGTTTATTTTTAACACTGTATATCTCGAAAACTAGAACAGTTAGCCCTATATAAAACCTAATATAATTTTTTGTTTAGCGTAGAAAATACTACCAGAAACTATATCGTCAAATCAAGGGGCCACAATTATCGTAATCGTGTCTTCAGCGTTTCTAAATATCCAATTTATGTTAAAAAATCTGAGAAATTTTCTTAAAAAAAGGTATATTTACGTAGAAATTTTGAAAAATTAAGAGAATTTTAAGAAAATTTCTCACCAGAAAATTGTTATCATCATATATTATTATAAAGATTAAAATAAAAATATTAGAATAAAAAAGAAGAAAACTATATGTATATACATATGCTAATATTTTTGAAGAGGTCAATATAGCATCTCATCGGTGACAGAAACTGTAAAGGGTTAAAGTCACGGTCGTATACACAGGTCTGGCAACTCGGGCCGAATTTTAGTGGT
>NW_020213423.1:0-3431 GCF_003070985.1 Temnothorax curvispinosus | reverse complement strand
ATTCGACGACTGCAACTTGACCAACGTAAAACTCTATCTAAACTTGGAAGTTTATCCGTACGACGACCTGAATTCGGACTATGGCAAACATAGATGGGCGATTCTGTACGATATGTACGCGCGTTTCTGCAAGGGCTACTACGGATACGAATATCTCGAGCCGAGTCTCACCGTTTCGACTTTTCTACGTAACGGCCCGTTCGTGATCATCGATTGCTCCTGCCAAAACAAATCCGTCAAAAACGCCACCGTGGATGTCAGAATAGAATTCGACTGCATGGAAAACGTACCGCCGAATACCTCCGCGTATTGTCTCATCATACACGACCGCGTGATTGAGTACAACCCGTTGACGAACGTGATGCGCAAAATAGTCTGAGTGTTCGCGGCAACGTCGACGTGAATATTATTTTCTCTCTCTCTCTCTCTCTCTCTCTCTCTCTTTCCATCACTCTCCGATACAATTATTTAGAGGAGCAAGGGAGGGAGGGAGGGGAAATTATAAATCAGAGTGTCGCGAGACGATTTGCAGAGCTGCGCGTCATTCCTCTCGATTGACGCATCAACGAGGGAGACAAAGAGATAAAGAAATCTCGTCATGTCCGTACCAACGTTTGTGGACCTGCAAGGATTCCTCGTCGGGATGAAATTTGTCGTGAAGGAGGTGGTGGTACTGAGAAAAGGCAGCGTTCTGACGCATTACATCTTTACGTACCCCATGCCGTAGAATCTCCTTACAAAATCGGACAAATTGTGCGCTACCTGGTTGATTCGCAATCACCATGGAATACGATGGGAAGACGGAAACGTGCCGTACAGCATGGTGAAACGCCTGATTACATCGGCCGTGCTTGGTGTGGAAGAAGAAGAAGAAGACGATGACGACGAGATGCCGACTCTCGTGTACGTCAAGGGATGCCAGAAACGAGAATGGCTTGTGAATCTGCTGGAGAATTATGCGCGAAAAAACCTAATCGTCGAGGGCCATTAAGACCGCGACTCAGCTCGAGAAACCGCGATACGTCGTCTTCGCTCTGCAGACGGGTCGGAAGAATGTCATTACGAAGATATCGAATCTTTGAATAAACTAGATGACACCAATACTATGCGATGCGGAAAACATGAAAAGAATTGCGCGTTACAAAATGTAATAAAACTATTTAACTGGTGGTCGCGCGCGACGCCATAAAGATTTGCGACCTTTTTTTAATAAATAAATTATATATAACTTTTTATGTTTTCTTTCTTACTCCCCCTCCCCTTCCCCATCATCACTGTTAGAGTAGGCTTTACTTCCCTCTCTCCTAAAAAATCCACTGCGCAATTCTATAAACATTAATTCCCCCTCTCCCTTCCCCCACCACCACATCATTATTTTTTGAAGTTGTCACGTATACTCGATTAATTTTATATGATCAGTCTTGTCGCGATTGCTTGTACTGACGGTCAACTTCTCAGAGCCTAAAGAGCGAAAATGTTCTCCTTTAAAGGATGCAACAGCAGCAGCAACAACGGTGCAAAACGCGTGAATGCCGTGCATTATAACGTGCCGATTCACAACGTTGAAACTCAAACGTATGAGGCCAGATGCAATAAATAAGTTTCGTTTGAGAGAAAATTAACATATAGACCCTAGTTTTTATATCTTTGCAAATTGTAATACTTTCGAAAAATAAAACTATTTTCATTTCTTTTATCCAGCATTTCGGGGGACCGTCGCGCGGTTCGTATACTCAGCAGACGATACGCGCTGACAGCTACGGGATACAAATTGGCATCAACGTGGGTCCGCCGAGCTACATGGAGATTGCCGTTGGAGATCATCGAAGAAAGGAACTGCTGTTGTCTCTCGAAACGTGGAAGACACTCTACAAGCAACGACGAAATATTCAGAATTTCTTTCGCAATGACTACAAAGATGTCCATAGTTTTATAAACGTTAGACCGCTAACGGTGAAAGTTTGTACGTCGGTTAATAACGTCAAACTCGTACGTCTCGAATCTGTAAACATACGCTTGATGATGACCGAATCGACGCTGCATCGTATGTTCGATCTCGATCAGTGCATCGATGCGAGATTCGATCGTTTGGTCAGAATCCTTGCGGCGGTCGATGCAAAATTTGCGCAGTTCTCCGATATCGCGTCCACCGTGACGGATCCCAGAGAAGCGTCGAATGCAATATACGCTAGCGATGCGTTCAATACGAATCAGCTCATCGATTGTGAGTTCGCAGTTTTAGTTTTTTTTAGCACGTAAGATATATTATGTAAAAAAAGAGTTAAATAAACAGGCTTTTTTTACACCTAAACGAACAATGTATTTTCTTTGCGTGCATGTCCTTCCCTATACCTAACTTTTATCAAATGTTGTTTACGACGAACATGTTCCGACAGGTTCGATGCGTTATCGGGTCGATCATCGTCCCGATGACGTCATTTTTTCCTTTGTCTTTTACGTACTGCGTAGATAGATTGTTTAGTCTACGCGATAACCGCCCCCCTTTTTCCTAGAAAAATGTTGTTTACGACGAACGTGTCCCGACAGGTTCGATTGTTTAGTCTACGAGATAATTGATTGTTTATTCTACGCGATAACACCCCCTTTTTCCTAGAAATATGTTGTTTACGACGAACATGTTCCGACAGGTTCGATGCGTTATCGGGTCAATCATCGTCCCGATGACGTCATTTTTTCTTTTGTCTTTTACGTACTGCGTAGATAAATTGTTTAGCGAATTTGTTTAGTCTACGCGATAACCGCCCTCCTTTTCCTAGAAAAATGTTGTTTACAACGAACGTGTCCCGACAAGTTTGATGAACACGCTCCTACGCAGTGCGCTATCGAGTTAGTCTTACCCATTGTGCGCCGCCTAGCGGCGACGTTGCGAACAAGGCCCCCGCGGCCCGACGGACCCCGCGGCGCAACCGCGGCCCCCGCGGACCCCCCACGCGGCCCCCGCGGACCCCCACGCGGACCCCCACGCGGACCCCCGCGGCGCGACCGCGACCGCGAACGCGGACTTCCCCTCCCGCGGCGCGGGTAAGTCATCTCGGTGACTCATCCCGGTGAGTCATCACGGTGAGTCATCATGGTGAGTCATCACGGTGGTATGCCAAGGTCAACCCCCTCCTCCCCTCGCGGCGTAACCTGATATCCTTAAAATCTGATATCCTTGAAATCCGATATCCTTGTGTAATCCGATACCCTTGTGTAACCCGATACCCCGCCCCTCCCCCCTCCCCCTCACCCTCGCGTTATTTCCTTGTAACCCGATACCCCTGTGTAACCCAATACCCCGCCCCTCCCCCTCCGCCCCGCAAAATCCGATACCCCCCTCCCTCATCCCCCCCTCGGAGCCCCCGGGATAGAAAGACCTAAGCATAAGGACCTAAGTATTTCGGCATTAATTTCATTCCGGGTCCGAATTG
>NW_020213422.1:0-1928 GCF_003070985.1 Temnothorax curvispinosus | reverse complement strand
TCATTCGTAACATAGTCAACTACATTTTATTCGGATAAATCTTCATTTATAACGTGACGAATGATTTTTCATCCGAATAAATCTTTATTCATAAAATACGAATAAAACTTTATTCGAATAAATCTTTATTCGGAATTTACAAATAAATTTTTATTCAAATTAATGCTCAATCGTACGATACAAATAAAGTTTGATTCGAATAAATACCAGTATGTTTTATTTATGTTTCAAATGTTGGCGCTCGCGCCGCTCGCTTTCATCAATAACAATAAGTATCGTACAAGCGTTTGACCGTGTAACGGTCACCATGATATATCCAGTATTACTGTTTTGGCTTCATTCGATCCAGAGTAGTGTTATTCTGTTGTCTGATGTGTGTGGATCGACGATCGACACACAAATTATAGTGAAGTAAAAAAATTTTATTAATCGAAGGTAAGATATTTAAATTTGATTGTGGATCAAATCCCAGAGAATTAGGTTCAATTTGACGTGGAATACCACATATATGTTTTGCTTATTTTTATATATTATACATTGTTTTAGTTAGCATGGCTGAATCTGGAACAAACACTGTACCAGACTCTCACTCTCAGACAACGTCCTCGTCCTCGCCCTCGCAGATGAAACAGTCTGAAAACGAAAATGATGGTGCGGATAATACCGTAAATAGTAGAGATTCACCTTCAGTGAATACAATCACCTCGAACCCTTACAAAAAAGTATTACTAGCTGGTTAGTATAAAATACTTATTTTGTGTATTAATAATACTAAAATTAAGTATTTATTAGTACTTGAATCACTGTGATCCAAGTATTGCATAGTATTTTATTACTGGTCAGTAATTTATGAAAGTAGTATTTAATACAGGACGAGTATTGAATACTTAGTATTAAATTTCTGATGAGAAAGCATTTAATACAAGGTGAAAAATACTTGTGTAATAAATACTTGTGTTAAATTACTGATGAGTATTTCAATGTTAGTACTGAAGTACTGAACCAAGGATTCCATGTGTAATAAATCACTGGCCAGTATTTTAATATTAATACTCAAGTACTGAACTGAATATTCCATGTGAAATTAATCACTGACCAGTACTACAATTTGTATAGAAACATTATAATGGGTAATTCCTGATAATATTAAGGAAAAGAGATAAAAGTAAGGCACAAATACATTTTATATGAAGGTCTGTACTAATTCAATAAAAGTGTACAAGTGTGATAAAAGTGTACAAGTTTTGAAATAGTACTGAGGATATAATTTTAATATCCAATTCAAAATTTTATTACTCTTTTTAAACTGAATTTGTTTCTTAAGATGATTTTTGAAAAATTATATATTTGCGCTGGTTATGACACATGTAGACTATATATAACACTTACATCAAATTAAGAAGTAGTCTACCACGTAAGGCAGTTGGCTCACGATCCAGAGGTCCCGAGTTCGATCCCACCAAGGTAAGTGTTTTTCAAATACGAGAAAATATTTATAATTATAGACTGCATCTTAAGAAACAAATTTAGTTATAAAATAGTAATAAAATTTCGAAAAAAAATAATCTTTTTTTATGCCGGGTAAATATCGGAAATCGAAATATCGGTGAGTAATTCAATACTAAGCACCAGTAGTTCTGTGTAGTATTAATCACTACCTATAATATTTATCACTACCAGTATTTTCCCAGTATTTTCCAAATAAATATTGACAGTATTAAATCACTGAGATTTTAAGTATTTAGTCAGTAATACTTTTCTGTAAGGGAACATGGCAATCTTAGATGGAAAGTATTTCAAAATTGTACAGGGTAAAAATTCCTTGAAAACTAACGACGTAGTGGCTACATGTGTAGCATGCTTACCAAAGATTGTTGAAGTAAAGGTACATTAACATCGACATCAAATTTCAAATCACACCTGAAACG
>NW_020213421.1:4825-5960 GCF_003070985.1 Temnothorax curvispinosus | reverse complement strand
GTACTTGGATCCTTTGTAACCAGGGTATCTATTCTTCTGTATTTGCTCCATCATAATGATCCCTGATCAGCGCTATGCGCTTTACGTCGTCTTCTTCCGGATTTTCATCCTCATTGGATCTCGATAGAGTATCCGCAATCTCGTTCTCCTTACCAGAAATATGTATTATTTCGAGGTCAAATTCTTGCATGAATTCGAACCATCTCGCTATGCGATGATTATTTTGAAC
This sequence comes from Temnothorax curvispinosus, assembly GCF_003070985.1. Taxonomy (NCBI): domain Eukaryota; kingdom Metazoa; phylum Arthropoda; class Insecta; order Hymenoptera; family Formicidae; genus Temnothorax; species Temnothorax curvispinosus. The sequence goes on along the minus strand of NW_020213421.1, from coordinate 5,731 downwards.
GCACGTACTCAAAAATTGTAGAGCTTTGTGGTCTGTGTGAACTCTCACGTGTCTCCCCATTAAGAGAGTATGCCATTTTTTTAAGGCAAATACTAATGCTAAGCATTCTAATTCGGTAATGGTGTAACGCACTTCGGCGCCTTTCAAACTCCTGCTTAAATATGCGATTGTGTATTTCGCTTCTTCTCCCTCACGGTATTGGTATAATCTCGCACCCAATCCGGTTCTCGCTGCATCTACGTTAATTCCGAACTTCATATCGGGTTGTATCAGAAACAGGCTAGGAGCTTCTTGAAATGCCCTTTTGATTTCATTGAACGCCACTTGATGCTCGCGCTCCCAGGCAAACTTTACTCCCTTTTTCAGCAACTGCTCCAATACTCTTGTCATTCTTGCTAAATTCTCAATAAATCTTCTGTCCCAGTTTATTAGTCCTAGGAACATTTGAATCTCCTTTTTATTCTGTGGTCTCTTAAAATTCATGATCGCTAATCGCGTATCATCGTTCATCTCTGCTTGAATCTCGGTGAATGTATGTCCCAAGAATTTAATTTCCTTCTTCATGAATTCGCACTTTTTCAGATTTAATTTAAATCCTACTCTTCTGAGACGTTCGAAGACTGTCTTCAGGTGTTGTATGTGCTCCTCCAATGATTTCGACGCAATCATAACGTCATCCAAGTAAACTATCTCGAAGTCGAAACAGTCGTCTCCCAAGGCTTCTCTCATCGCTCTTGTAAACGCTGCTCCAGCTGTCTTAATTCCAAACGGCATCCTTTTGAATATGTAGGTCTGTCCGTCAAACATGAATCCGCAATATTGCATGGCTTCCGGTGTCAATGGAATCTGCCAAAATGCTTGCGAGATATCAAGTGTTGTGAAATATTTCTTTCTTCCTACTCTTCT
>NW_020213421.1:4477-4725 GCF_003070985.1 Temnothorax curvispinosus | reverse complement strand
ATGTACTGAGTCGCGGCTTTTTCAATTATTCCTTTGTCCTCCAGTTCTTTCATATACTCGCGTACTCTTGGTAAATGTTTCTCGGGTATAGGATACGACTTCTTCTTAAATGCTTTGTCCGATCGGAAATCGATGTCATGTACGTAATGGTTAACGCACCCGATCGTTCCATCAAAAATGTCTTCGTATTCTTTAACAAGTTTCTTTAATTCCTCTCGAGCTTCTTCTTCCGTCATCTCCGCTGTGAT
>NW_020213421.1:0-4377 GCF_003070985.1 Temnothorax curvispinosus | reverse complement strand
ATCGTATACCGCGTATGATATTATTGACAATTGGGATCCTGTGTCAACTAATGTCGTGACTGCTGTGTCATCATCGAAATTAATCTTTATGAACGGACATTTAGGTTTTAACGTACCGCTCCTACTTTGCTCATTAAGCATTTCTTCATCTAAATTTCTCAAAATCTCATTGGTCCTCACGATATTGACGTGTTGTACGTGACCTTTTTCTATCTCCATTCGTTCTTTATCCTGAGTGGTCCTTTGACTCTCGACCTTATTCTGCTTTCGTTGACCAACTACGTTCTTTGGAATGGATGCCTCTTCGTTTTTCTTGAAAGTACGGCTCTCCTGCTCGTCTCTCGCGATCTGACATCTCATTGGCTGAGCGTCATTTTTGTAGTCCACCTCCTCTGATCTTCTGGACATGACGTCAGTAATCTTCATCGATGAGAATTGCTCTCCATCGGCGTTAACGTGTTGTCGTTGTATTACGGAAATGTGTTTCGTTCCCGATTTTAAGTTTTCGCGTTTCGCGTTCGCGTCTCGCGTAGCTATTGTTCCGCCCTTAGGCGTTTTTGACTTGTCGTCGTCATCGTCGCTCGACGGAAATTCAACTTTCGGATCGGTCTTATTTTCACGCGTGTTACGATAATTGAGTGACGACGCGTTGTAACGTGATTGGTTCTGACGCGTTTTCGCGAAATTCACGCCCTGTTGTTGCGTCTGTGGTTGTCTACTCGAATCACCGCTCGTAATTGCTAATTGCCCCCTCGTGGGTTGTTGTTGCGCGTTGCCGAATCCTCTATTGTACGTTATCGCGTTTTGTCGCGGATATGTTGTATTTTGATTATTTATCGCGTTGTCTCGCGGGTAAAATTGTTTTAAGTTATTGTTCGCTACGTTCGCGTTATCTCGCGGTAAGAATCTCTTCTGATTGGTTGATGCGTTTACTCCTTGCTTCGCGCGGTTAACATCTTCGCGATTCGTTCGTCGACACGTACGCTCGTAATCGATCGTCTCGAGCATCTCTACGAACTGCTCGATGGTTTTGACAACCGACGGTCGTAATTCGCGCCGCGTTTTCTCGTCAAAGTGTTCTTTTAAAGTAAAAATTAATTCTGCGTCCGTCATTGGCGGGATCAATGTTTTCGCGCGCGTGACCATCGACATCGCGTATTCCGACATGCTTCCGGCTTGAGCTCGGTATCGGTTGTAATGTAACGACCGACGGAATTTTGCTTGCGCTTGAATCCCCCTGTATCTACTCTTAAACATTTCTTTCGCATCGTTGATACTGATTGGCTCTTTCAATTCGAAAAAGTCTGCTGCCGAATTTTTCATGGCTCGCAGAAAGAAACACAATTGGTCCTTCTCGGACACTCTCTCCTCGCATGCAATTCTATCAAACTTACGTAAAAATACTATCGGATTTTGCGAATCATTATCACCTCGGAATTCTATCTCGCTAAACGGATTTTTGAACCATCCGCCTCGCGGTAAGTTCATTTGAATCAGAGACGCACGGTCGTTCGTCGCTTCGCGCTCACATGCTGCGCTTTTGTCGGCTGAAGTCTCAGCCTCAGCTTGGCGTTCCGCGTTGTTAATACGATTACCGTCGCGTAAGGAATTTATTACACGCTCCTGCTGCGTGAATTTATCACTAACGTAATTTGAGAACGATGACATGACGCGGGTTAGCTCGGCAATTTTGTTCGCGATGCTAGCAATAACATTCGCGTCACCGTTAACTATTCTTTCCGTAGTTGCGCTTGCCTCGTCTCCTATTGGCTGTTTGTCGCCCGAATGCATTTTCATTAATTCTACGCTCGTCGCGTCTTCGAGGATTTCTATTGGCTCACGGCCTGACTCGACTTTACTGCTTTTACTATCACTCGCGGTTTCGCGGTTTCCTATTGGCTGTTCGCCTTCTACTACTGCATCATTCGCGTTTTCGCGGTTTTCTATCGGTTTATCACCTTTATTATTACCACACGTTTTATTATCGTTGTCCGTTTTATTCATCGTTAATCTTTTCGCGGATCTTGTTAAAATCGGTGATCTCGCTTTATCTTTATTCGGCTTGAACATTTCTCATAACCGTTTTAAAATTCGCGTGCATCTCTCGTAACGCACTTCACTAATTAAAATATTGACAACTCTTTTGTTTCGCGTTTCACTGACTCGACGTTTTATCACGTTCGACAATTCCCGAACCATCGATTTATCAGATTATTAATCACGCGCATTTTAAAACAAAAAGAGTGTCACGGTCGCCATGTGCGATTCTGGACATTGGAATAAATCCAAAACCTCTTTCAGAGTACTACTTTTGTCTCGGATTTCATACCCAACCGTGCCGTTAACCCGTAGGTAAAACGATCGAACTTCGCAGATTCTATCTTTATGTTAAAATGCTGCGTGAAATTCTCTTTCTAATCTCTTTTCTACTGTGACCGGATCAACGAATAATGATATTGAAATCAAAGTACATGCCACTTACTACTTGGGCAGAAATTACGGTCGCCACTGTATCTTTTGGGAAATATACAGAAACCCTGTTGCTATGCGGTGCCCCGTCCTTCCTTCAGGCTGTGCGGCCGCCGATGTACACGACGCGGACGTGTTCAAGGCCGTTGGCAACGCCCGGTTTAAGCGCACGTGTAACACGGATATACGGAGAGGATATTCACTGGGGTCGCAAATAATCATTCTTTGTTTATTATAAACAAATAATAGTTTAATAATTTCACAGTTACAGTATCTCAGAACACGCACGGACAGGTTCTATCGCGCGCTCACTCGCGTCGATCGTTAACGAACACTGAGTACCGTCGTTTCGAGCTATCTCGGTTAATTACCGGAAACGCGTGGTTAATCGTCGCGTAATTATCGTATACGGCCACGGGATAAACATACGGGATCGAGTATTGTCGCGCGACACTCGAAAGATGTGCGCGCCTCGATGTTCTCGCGTAGACTGTCCGGGAGGAACGTTACTCATCCCCCCACTTTCATGCTTGCGCAGGCGTGTTGCCTCGCTTTCGCGCGCGGAACGGTGAATTCTCGCGCGCTCTCCTATTCAACCTATCGCGTCGCTTGGTGACGAGCGACACGATCCCTTCGGCGCTTATCCTATTGGCTGAGCCGATCTTTTTGGCTCAGCTCAGAAATTAACTGAGATACTGCATTGGCGTTGCAACGGCGGACATGGGCTTTCGCTTTCGGACGCGGCAACCAATGCCAGCCGTCGCAATCTGCACTATGTGCAAACTCGCGGCAAGTCAACCCGGAACGATTTCCGAGTGACCGAAAATGGTCCTTTTGACGTTCCCTTAATTAACCAGGTAAGTATCATAATTACTAGAATCAATTTTATTAATTCTCCTTTTCTTTCAGGTACCGGGTCTTCGCGGGATCGTCTCGCCCAATCAATGGACTGGTTCGTATCGTCGGTAAGTATCCGAACGGTAAGTATATAAAATTATAAAATAATGCATTTTGCTGCATGAAATACGATTAATCGTACTTGTCTCGACAGGGAATAAATGAAATAAAACGTAAATGAAATTATACAATGCAATTACGCGCTTCACGACATTCTCTCGCTTCGCGGAGCTAAGCTCGCTTTCTATTGGTCGATCCGTCGCGTTCATAATCCGTCTCTATCCGATAAACGCGAGGGGCTGGTCACTTCGAAAATCATTGAACCACTTGATTCGAAATCGCATAGGAAATTGCGGAGAATCACTGGAAATCAATGGAAGTCGAGTGATTTCTCTTTGCATTGAGGAATCATGTGAAATTATAGGAAATCGTTACGAAATCACACAAATTCGGAAATCGCTTGAAATCACAAATGTTTTCAAGCTATTATAATATGTATACTATAAGAGTATCTACGATTTCATTGGTCGAAATTTAGTAAATCTATTCACTTTTCGTATTTTTGCCTCGTGAAAAGATACGTAATAGGCCCCCAGGTTTCATCCTCTCTATGCCACGGTACTAAGTTGAGCGTCATGTTTTTCCCTTATGCGCAGAGGCGGGATGTTCTTTCGTTGAATATATATTACGGTGCCGCTGAGCACAGCGCGACCGAGCAAAACCGAAATAAAAAACAATCGACACCGAGCTCGACACCCAATGTAACAATGACGATGAGAGAGACGTAGGGGAAATAAATTTGGAAAATGTAATAAAAAAATCAGATTCACGTACAGACGAAAGTTCAGAAAAAAGTAAACAAGAATTATTAGAGAAATTGACCATTCTTTCTGAAGGTCGTCTAGAATTATAAAGTTATAATAAATTCAAAACTCAACTTCATACACAGAGTCCATTTGTTGTTGTAAGAGATCAATTGAATAATGAACTGTTGGCTATTAAATAAAAATT
>NW_020213420.1:0-1942 GCF_003070985.1 Temnothorax curvispinosus | reverse complement strand
AATAAGATATACAGGGTATAAAGAGTGAATATCATGCTAACTGTGTTAACGTCTGAAAAACTAATAATCAAAGGTATGAATATAATCAGAGTGACCACTAGGTACTCCTTAAGTTGCATCTCGCTGACTTTAATGACTCTACGGTAAATAATATGGTTGATGTGCTCTCGTTGAGTGCGAATAAGCTAAAAGTAGTATGCATATAATAGAAATTGCAAAAAGAATGAAAATGAATGCAAGAACTAATATTCTGAACTTATCAGAGTCCATGGCCTGTGATTGGCTCTCGCGATGGCTCTGTCTTTGCTTCTAATGATAATTCACTCGGGGATGCGTAGGATTGGTTGGAAAGGTTTTAGTTGTTCGCTTTCGCTTATCTTTTATAAATTATAGTAAATTTAATCACCGACGCTCCTCATTGGTCAATACATGCGTTTTTCGCAAAAATAGATATAAAATTAGACCGTTCGGGTCGGTCGCCGCGCAATTCGCGTATAATACTCTGAATGACTTAATTTTGTCAAAACAATGAATAAAATAAAATAAAAAGGCTTCGTTCGTAAACGGAATAAACTCTAAACCCTCTGTATGGATAAATGAAAACTTAAAAGTCTCTACACACGTTATGTATATGTACGACCTTCCTTATTGGCCGTTTATCCAAAATAGACTCGATTGCGCAATCGGGGCGGGACTTTAGTCTACGGGGCTGTCGCTGCACCCGCCACTATCTCCGACGTCTCGGATTGGTCCGGCTGATCGTCGTTATGCTCCTCGTCCCTCGATTGGCTCTGCTGATTGTCGTCTGGTCCAGCGAGCTGTTCGCCGCACTGACTCACTATTTCCTCCTGTACGGCCTCTGGTACCTGTTGGAATAGATCCAGCTGCTCGGCGTCGTTGTTCGTCATGAACAGCTGTACCTCGGCCTCGGTCAGACCCATCGATTGGTCGACCTCCTCGCTCTGTCGTATGGCGCTCGAATCCCTCGGAATTACCTCCAGTTGGTCCATTGGCTCGTACGTTATCTGTTGATGCGAAGGATCCGACTTTGGAACGGTGACTTCAGCCACCGGTTCCAAGGAAAAATGTCATATCATGATATCAGCAATGTGCAATGCAGTGGTGCGGAATTATATCCGACATTGTCATTTTATGATGAATTTTATAGAGAATTATAATTTGTTAATAAATTTCTTAAACTAAATATACAGTAGTAAATAAAAATGCTGGAACAACAATGTTATTAACATAATCAATAACAGAATAAATTGTAAACCATATTGTTCGAGCTGGTTATAGCGTTATCCCTGCTAAAGAAGTTCAATTTTTGTATAAAAAGTACTTTTCTAGTTCCTATCTTTAAGCGAAAAGTTCTATTTTTTTTTGAAAAAAGAGAAAGATGTATCTACGTTCTTTATATGAATTTTATTATTTGAGGCAGTTGCGTTACAATTTATATTATGATAGTACAAGCGCTTTCTATTTACACTTAAGTGAGCTGAGTCACTCAGTTACGTGAATACTTTAGGCTGAGAATAATCAGATAAGACGTCAATTTTTTAGTGAGTAAAAGAAATTTACCTGATTATTTTGGTGACAAAGCTATCGCATAACAATACAAGTTTTCAATCTCACTTTTAATAGTACAGTAGAAAGGACATGGTCTCGATTGTGAATAAAAATTCATTGAATCTCACTCTACATCAGCATTAAAAGGAACGTGCGTTCAACTGACGTCACAAATGAGAATTAACTGAGTTTTGATGTAAATAGAAAGCTATTTATGTGTCTTAAGTAAAATTGCACAATATATAGAACCCGGATTTATGATTTATTTGTGGTTATCGAATATATATTAGATATTAAGGTAAATATTAAGATAGATATTAAGAGAGAGAGATAGTGGAAAATGTAATCTGCTTTACTTGACATGCAGAAGTCT
>NW_020213419.1:32638-42509 GCF_003070985.1 Temnothorax curvispinosus | reverse complement strand
AAATCATCGTAGAACAAACAAAAAAAAGCATTTTAAAGCTCAAAATGTCTTTAACGTGGTATCGGTGATTATAAAAAATTTTTCTGTTTTCCTTGTTTGGTGCTAAAATTAAAAATGTTGATTTATTCCTTAAAATTGCACATTTTTATATATATAACACTGCAGTTTGATAAAAAAATTTTTTTTACAAAATTTAATACAAATACCACAAACTGTAACATTTTACCTACAAAATCCTTTTTTTTAAATCTTCCTACGATTTTTTTTGACCGATTTACACAATGTTGAAGTTAACCCTTTTTTTCTTGAAAAATGACATTTACCGCCGACATTAGCATTAACCAATGTGCACCACGTGGAGGTTGTCGGTCGGATTTTGCACATCGTGTGTGTGTGTGTGTGTGTGTGTGTGTGTCACAGCAGAGATAAGGACTCCGCAGCTCGTCATTTCTGTATTTAAATGACTCCAAACCCTCTTTGCTGTGTGTGTGTGTGTGTGTGTGTGTGTGTACGTGCGCGCGCGTGCCTTTAAAATTGTGTATTACCTCCTCTCTGAATAATTACTGCTTGTAATCGCTCTCGCATGTTTACGCATCTTTCAATTGCGTTTTGTGGAATTTTGCGCCAAATTTGCCTAAGCGCTTCTCCCAATTGGTTCAGATTATACGGCTGCTTCAATCGTCATTCCATTTCGTCCCAAATGTGTTCAATGGGATTTAAATATTGGCGGGATTCTGTCACGTGTCACAAGTCACGTATCACGAGTCACGTGATTGCATACGGCGCGAAGTTTGCTGTGTACTGTGTTTATTTATTTATATACTTTTTGTACGCATATCTCTAAAAATCAACGTCTTGCTGCAAACTTCGCGCCGTATGCAATCACGTGACTCGTGATACGTGACTTGTGACACGTAACAGAATCCCGCCAATATTTAAATCCCATTGAACACATTTGGGACGAAATGGAATGACGATTAAAGCAGCCGTATAATCTGAACCAATTGGGAGAAGCGCTTAGGCAAATTTGGCGCGAAATTCCACAAAACGCAATTGAAAAATGCATAAACATGCGAGAGCGATTGCAAACAGTAATTAATCAGAGAGGAGGTAATACACAATTTTAAAGGCACGCGCACGCACGCACGCACGCACGCACGATGATCAAAATCCGACCGACAACCTCCACGTGGTGCACATTGGTTAATGCTAATGTCGGCGGTAAATGTCATTTTTCAAGAAAAAAAGGGTTAACTTCAACATTTGTGTAAATCGGTCAAAAAAAATCGTAGAAAGATTTAAAAAAAAGAATTTTGTAGGTAAAATGTTACAGTTTGTGGTATTTGTATTAAATTTTGTAAAAAAAATTTTTTTATCAAACTGCAGTGTTATATATATAAAAATGTGCAATTTTAAGGAATAAATCAACATTTTTAATTTTAGCACCAAACAAGGAAAACAGAAAAATTTTTTATAATCACCGATACCACGTTAAAGACATTTTGAGCTTTAAAATGCTTTTTTTTGTTTGTTCTACGATGATTTTTCATCGAGTTACGTCAATTTTTCTAAAAAAATACAGAGTTTGCTTCAAAGTCGTGTAAATCGGTCAAAAAAAATCGTAGGAAAATAAAAAAAAAGCATTTTGTAGGTAAAATTATGTAGTTTATGAAACGTTAATTGAATTTAAAAAAAAAATTTTTTTAATTGAGTTTCAAGTAGTCAAACATAAGTTAAGGAACAAAACAATGTGTTCTTTTTTAAGGCGTACAACATAAAAAATAAAAAAATTTTAAAAATCCACCGAAAGTGCGTTAAAGTTGAAACTTCAAGCTTCAAAATGCTTTTTTAGATTTTTTTACGATAATTTTTCGCCGATTTACAGCAGTTTGAAAATAGCCTAATTTTTAGGGTTCATGAAGGGTTCCCTATTTTTTTGTACAAGTGTATATATATATATATATATATGGTTGGCGCTCGTTTGTATATAATTGTAATATAGTGGTTTGTCGCATGTATATAATATTGATATGGTTGTTGATTCGCGTATATTCATTGTATACTAGTCATTAAGCTCCTGATCGTTAGAGTTACCGTCGGTAATTGCGATATCGTGATTTGGGACTCGCGCGAAACGTTGGCGGACCGCGACAGGTGTCAATTTTCGCGCGACTCACCCGACTCGTGCTGCCCGCCCACGGGTGGTCCGCAATTATTTGGAACTATGAGTACTCGCTCCGGCCGCAATTCGCAGGTGCGTGAGCCGAGGAGTACCGTGAGGATATGATTCGTTGTTCGAATGTGGACTCGACAACACACATTTTTGGACACTCACCGTTCGGAGTTGATCGAGTAAACCGCACATTTGGAGCACGACAAGTCGTCTCAGTAATCTCGGGCCTTGCTTGCTTGCCTCTTGCACATGTGCCTGCTATACCGCCTGCTTGCCCGTATTGCACGTTTTGTTTGCCTGCCTGCTGCGGCACTTGAGTGCCTGCACATCCTAGCCTGCTGCACGCCTTCCGCTCTCCAGCACCACAGGGAGGACCGGAAGCCACGAGGCCACCACGAGAACATCGGGCAACGAAACGGTGAGTCGCTTTTTGTTTGCTATCTCGCTTTATTCGCCTAATCAAAATCGTGAGGAAATTGCCCCTCTGGTCCTTCGACCCCCCCCGAGCAATATATGTTGCGGTAAAATGTCCTTTTTTTTATATAAACAATTTATTATACATTTAAAGAATTAACAAAATTATTAAAATATAGATAAAAACTTTTATCTAAAATAGAATAATCTCATCACGGCACGTATGAACTTGTCCGTTCCTGTCTTCCACTCTCATTTCCCCACTATGGGGACTCTATAGTTCAAGTCACGTAAAATATGGTTTTTTTGTTGATTTTTTTTTGTTAAACGTAGACCTAGAAAAAAAGGTCTTCGACGTCATCTCTTCCTGCGTTCAATTCAATAGTTTAAATCACGTAAATTTTTTAATTAAATTATTATATTAATTAAATTAGGTTATATAAAATTATATTAATTTATAGGTTATAAATAATTAAATTAATTAAATTATGTTATAATGAATCATAACCTAACTCAATTAATTCAATTATTTATAACCTATAAATTAATATAATTATTTAATAAAAAAATCATTTAATTAATGATGCAAACATGCCGTCATCCACCTCCACGCCGATGACGTTATACCCCACCACGCCGATGACGTCACCCCCCACCACGCCGTCTTCCCCCTCCACGAGTGATTTAGAACGCCCATACTATACCTACTAAGTTGTGGATTCAATCTTCAATGATGAGTGTATATTGGAAGTTTATTCTCAATGATAGGTGTAGGTTGGGGATTAAGCCTTAATGTTTAGTGTAGGTTGGAGATTGATCCTCATCGTTGGATGTTGGTTTGGCCCGGTGTTTCTTAAGACAAAATTAAGTCAAAAAATCCTCTATACCACTTTTTCCTCTGGCAAACTGTTGAGGAGGCTCTGGATATTGTACCGGATAATGAGAGAAACTGCTTTTATAGTAAACAATACTTATTAGAGTTTATTAGGAGTATTACAGTACAGATTTACCGAACCTTCTCTAGCAGCGTACAGACAGAACAAGAAGCGACACTGCCGCATGCACGCGTTAATATATCGAAAGTTAAAGGCGGTATCCGCGAGTAGCCGGCGCCCCGGCTGCCACCTGCTATGCCATAATTGGCCAACCAATACGCGATAGAGTTGGTAATAGAAAAGTGCGCGAACACCCTCAACACAATTATATCAAGATATCATAAGCTAAATATTGAAAAAGTTACCAAGTTTTCCTTGAATATCTCAAAAAGTATTAAGCAAATAAAGGAATTTTTTAAACAAAAATTGTTTAAATTAATTAATAGAGAAAAATGGTACAATAAAAAATAAGGGTTTTTATTTAAAAAATTTGGGCCTTACCCAGCGAGAAATGACATCGAATCGACGTCTAATTGACGTCGAAATCATCGATATTACATTATATCGAAATAATGCTCGAAATTTGAAACTTATTTCGATGTTTGTGCTATATGACATATTAAAAAAAAAGAGATTATTTGTAACATATATCGCGCCAGACTGTAAACAGGCAAATTATGTATTTTCTGTTAAGACATTGATATTTTATCATTTCGATATCGATTCGAAGCTATTTTGATTTATGCCTGTCAAATATATAATAACATTGCCATTATATAGAATGCAATATGAATAAAAAATTATATTATATTAGCAGACATGGATAATGTAAATATTTTATGATTTGAGCATTATAATAATTGCGTTAAAATATTAATTTTTTTAGGCTTTCATTTCCATTAAATAGTTACTTTATAACTGTAAAAGTTACAACAAAATTTCTGTTTGTAATTTGGCAATTTTGAAAATTAAAATATTATATAATAGGTAAATTTTCAGTTCTACATCCGCACATTTATTAAACAAGAAGTTAAATTAAGTAACTAATTAAATTATTAATATTAAATATTAATACAATAAGATATTTGTATTTACATTTATTAAAATAAAAAATAAGTTTAATTATGAAAATAAATATTAATAATTGGACTTATTAAAAATTAAATAATTTGTTCAGATATTGCGCTCGAATTCTTTTCGCGTTTTACAACGCCCGATCATTTTACATTAGATGGCGCGACGCGCGAGTTGCCACTCTCAAAGAGCCCCCGCCTCCTTCCTCACTCGTTAGGTGTCATGGCCGCACTTGCTTGCGTTTCTTTGTACGTGTCGAGTCCGTTTCCTCTTTCTTGACGGATTGATCGTTGCGGCGCGTGTTCTGGAGACTAACCGAGTAAAAGTCGGATCACCAGGGAGAGCTCACCGCCAGGAAAGTGAGAGCTGCGGCAGCTAGCGTTCGTGAAGGAGGATCGAGGCGAGGAGTCCGGTTCAGCGAGCGGAGTCCTTAAGAGATTCTCATTGGGACGCCATATTTGTTATTGTTGAGAATCGAGCTATAATTTGGAATGTGGATCGCGAATACATCCGACAACGACACAGCACACGTGATTAGGATAATTACAGTAATCACTATATACGATAATAAATGCAAGAATATATATTATATAAATTGATCGGTACAAGTCCGGAAGCACGTTCTCAGGTACACTTCTGACGAGAGAGTGAGACGAGCGTCGGGGGTTTACGCCGAGAGCGAATTCGTGTACACGCTTGTATCACGTGCATGCATGATTCTCGAGTGTCTATTGTAAGATGTCACCATATACACGATTACTAGAATCTAGCGTTCAAGTAATATTCAACAATCCTCCTTGACATCTGAATCCGCCCAATGACGCTCATCGATTATTATCCTTGGATGTACTGCTTCAATCCTATCTTCTCTCTCAAGGTGGCAAGTCTGATTCTTCCAAGCGGCTTCGTAAGTAAGTCCGCTAACATTATTTCGGTCGGACAGTATTTAAAATTGACTTGTCCCTTCTCTGCTAGGTCTCGTGCGAATTGAAACCTGGTATCCATGTGTTTGGTCCAACGTTGCTCATTGCCCTTGGATTATTCAGTAGTGCGAGATAGCTTTGGTTGTCTTCTAAAACTGTCGTAGGCTTAGTAATGTTTTCATCAAAGTCCTCTAGTATCTGATGAACCCAAAGCAGTTCTTTGGAAGTCTCTACGAGTGCGACGTATTCCGCTTCAGTCGTAGAAAGTGCAACGCACGTCTGCTTCCTACAGCCCCATGCAATCGTTAATCCGTGTAATTGTACTAGAAATCTGCTGATGGATTTTCGATCGCTTCGGCCCTGTGCCCAGTCCGCATTTGAATAGGCAACAAGTCCAGTATTCCTCTCCTCGATGTTTCCTAACTTAAGCTGAAATTGCATCGTTTCTTTTAAATATTTCAAGATTTGTTTCGTTTCCGTCCAATCAACAATTGTTGGATCGGTCGTGTGTTGGCTCAAAATGCACACTGGTGCGAGAATATCCGGCCTTGCGTTGACTTCTATGTATAGAAGTTCTCCGATGCGTTCTTGATAATTCTTATTCGATTCCATCATGTCTGCTTGGCACCTGTTCTTCATGCTTCCTGGATCCATAGGTATGTTCACGTTTTTGCGTCTCTCATTCCGTTACGGTTGATGATTTTTTCTATGTAGACTTCTTAATCAAGGTGAAAAATGCCTCGTTCGTTTTTCCGTATTCGAAAACCAAGAAAACTTCTCGGTTATCCAAGGCCTACGATATCAAACGCCTTTTTTAGCGCTTCCTCCGTTTCGTCAATGATCCTCTGAGTAGTGCTTGCAATCAGAAAGTCATCCACGTAAACAACTAGATAAGTTGTTGTTGTCCGTGTAACCCTTTTAAACAGGCATTTGTCCGATTTGCTTTGTTGATATCCGTGTTAATTCAAAACGCTCTTGAGTGTGTCGTACCATGTTTTCGCGGCCTGCTTTAGACCGTACAAACTTTTTCGCAATCTGCATACTTTATCTTCTCCTTCTGGGTTTATAAATCCTTCCGGTTGAACCATATATACGGTTTTTTTCAGATCGCCATTGAGAAACGCAGTCTTGGCGTCGAACTGCTTAACGATGAGTCCTCTTTTTCCTGCTAATGTGAAGAAGATACGTACTGTCGTCTGTCCAACCACCGGAGCGAAAACTTCATCATAGTCCTTGCCATATTTTTCCAACGGGTTTACGTCCCTTCGGCAAGTCGACCAGGTCTCAAGTGTGGTTTGTCATCAGAGCCTGTATCTCCTCCTTCATGGCCGAACTCCATTTTTCTTTATCAGGGCCCGATAGCGCCTAGGCTCCACGATAAAGGTGCTGACCATGTTGGCATGATCGGAGATTGCGAACCTGTCAGGCGGCCTGCCTTTGTTTCTACGCGATAATCTTTTTAGTTCCTCGTCCTCTCCATCTTGGTCTTCATCGTTGTCCTCGCCAGCATTTTCAAAACTTTCTTCGTCGCTGGTGATCACAATTGTCTTGTCGGTCCGTGGTACATTTTGCTCCTGCTCTTGCTCGAATGGTACAATCTTCTCGTCTGGATCCTGCTCAATCGAGCGTTCTTTTCTTGATTAATCAAGATTTGTTTCTACATTTGATGTATTTCCAAAATCTTCCTCTCCGACAAAGGTCACATTTCTGCTGATTGTGATTTTTCCTTTCTGCTTGTCCAGAAGTCGATATGCTTTGGAGCCGTTTGCATATCCGATGAAAATTAATTTCTGCGCCTTTGGACTCAGTTTTCCTCGAAACATCTTGCGAACGTGCACGTATGCGGTACAGCCAAACACATGTAAATGTGTCATGTCCGGCAGCTTTCCCTCCCAAAGTTCAAAGGGCGTCTTTTCTGTTGCTCTTGTCGGTAGGCGATTTTGTAAATAATTAGCCGTATTTATTGCTTCTCCCCAATACTTTTCAGCTAGATCTGCATTATATAACAAACATCTTACCGTTTCAATAAGATAGCGATTTTTCCGTTCGGCTACTCCATTTTGTTGTGGGGAATACGGTGCAGTCAGTTGTACTTGTGTGCCAGATTTCCTCAAGTTTTGGTGCAGATCCTCTGTAATAAACTCATGACCTCGATCTGAACGTATTGCTTTAGGTCTCCGCTCAACTTCGTAAATACGGCCTCAAAATACTCCGTCACAGCTTGCGCTGTGTCCGATTTTGCCTTCAACAGACTCACGCAGGTATAACGGCTGTAATCATCAATAATAGTAAGTATATATTTCTTACCATCTTGCGTAGCTGTCCTCATAGGGCCACAGAGATCAGTATGCAGCAATTCCAGTTTGTTATTTGTTTTTGTCAGCGAGACCTTAGGAAATGGCTTTCTCGCCATTTTTGCCTTAATACAACAATCGCAAGCGCATCTGATTCCACAATCCTTCATCTTAATTCCCGTTGCCAGTTTTTTTTTCACCAGCTGCTTCACCGCTACTCGATGTCCAAACTTCTTGTGCCACGTATGCTGACACTCGATGATGTGGGCAGATTTTGCTGCAAGTGCACTTTCTACGAGATGCAAGTAATACAAACCACCTCGTAGACTCCCTGTTGCAACTAGTTTTCCTTCGCGAGTAATGCTGCAATTTGACCCGCTAAATATCACCTTAAAGTTATTGCGAGTTATCCGTCGAACTGACAGCAGACTCCCTTTCAGCGTCGGCACGTACAGGACTTCCGTCAACGTCACCGGTGTATGCTGTTCTTCACGTCCCACGCATCGTAACACCACGGTTCCGATTTCTTCGGTTCGCATCATTCTATCGTCCGCAAGCATAACGCTACCTTTCACGGCACTGAATTTTGAAAATACGTCTCTATTTGTCGTCATGTGTTTTGACGCACCAGAGTCAATTGTTTACTCAGTGTCTGTTTCCTTCGGCTTGCTCGCTCCAACCATGAAGCACATGTGCACCGAACCTTCCGTGCCCTCATTCTCAACGTCAACAACGTTTCCGGCACTCTCCTTGTTATTCTTCCAACGCTTGAAACGGGGACAATTTCTCTTAATATGCCCCGACTTTCGACAAAAATAACAAGTTACACTGCTACCAGTCGACACCTTCAAAGCACTCTCCTTGTCGATTTCTCCGATCTTGTTTATTTTTCGACGCTTGTATTCGTCGATTAGCTTTCCCTTTACGAGCGTCAAGGTCAGCTGATCATCGGGACGGCTCTCAAGGGCCGTTACGAGCGTACCATATGAATCCGGCAGGCTTCCAAGAAGAATTGCAATTTGCAAACTTTCCACAAGTTTCTCACCTAAAGCCGCTAGTTTGTCGACAAGCAAGAGCGTCCCGTTAATATGCTCCTCCATATCTCCATCTTTATCCAGCTTTCGATTAACAATGCTCTTCAAAAGGAATACTTTACTGGAAAGTGTCGATTTCTTGTGGTATGCCTTCAAAGCGTTCCATGCTTGCTTTGCAGTTGTCGCTTCCCTCACGTGTATTGACTGTCCTCCACTAGTAGACAAATTGTCGCGTGCGCCCGATTGTCCATCTTTGTCCATATCGGAGTAATTTGCTCCGGCGGCGACTGACTTACAACATCCCACAGATCCTCCTTTATATTACCAGTAGTTCAACTTTATATTTCCACAATTGGTAATTATCGTTATCAAGTTTTGCGATGGAAATGCGTGTCGTTTCCGCCATTGTCTATCACACTCGACCACGTTATCAGTGAGCACGTTTTGAACCTGGACCCATAACCTGTTGAGAATCGAGCTATAATTTGGAATGTGGATCGCGAATACGTCCGACAACGACACAGCACACGTGATTAGGATAATTACAGTAATCACTATGTACGATAATAAATGCAAGAATATATATTATATAGATTGATCGGTACAAGTCCGGAAGCACGTTCTCAGGTACACTTCTGA
The DNA here is from genome assembly GCF_003070985.1 of Temnothorax curvispinosus. NCBI lineage: Eukaryota > Metazoa > Arthropoda > Insecta > Hymenoptera > Formicidae > Temnothorax > Temnothorax curvispinosus. The sequence goes on along the minus strand of NW_020213419.1, from coordinate 33,083 downwards.
CGAGAGAGTGAGACAAGCGTCGGGGGTTTACGCCGAGAGCGAATTCGTGCACGCGTGTATCACGTGCATGCATGATTCTCGAGTGTCTATTGTAAGATGTCACTATATACACGATTACTAGAATATAGTGTTCAAGTAATATTTAACAATTACTTTCATTTAAGGGTTCATATTTTTAGGGTTTATACCGTCATTTTTAAGGATTAACCATTAATTGAAGGTTAACTAGCACTTGAAGGTTAACCATCATCCAAAGAAAAACTCTCAAGTTTGGGTGTGATTTTGGACCGCCAATTAAATTTCTATGGTGTTTTTTTAACGGTTAACACCAAAAGTTGAGTGTATTTTCCATAAGGGTTACATAAGAGAAAAATTTAATGTTGACATATTACCACACACATAGTATATTGTTCTGTCGTTCTATGTGTATATATATATATATATA
>NW_020213419.1:0-29638 GCF_003070985.1 Temnothorax curvispinosus | reverse complement strand
TTTGGCCACGGCGCTGTTCCGGTCGACATGGAATGTCCCATATATATATATATATATATATATATATATACTTCTCACAAAAATTAAAGGAACACTAAATTTCTCTTATATATATACTATATAATATATATATATTTCTATATATATGTAAGATGATTTCTATTATTGAGCATTTTCCAAGAAAAAAACCAATGTGTTGCTCTGTAACAAGAGATTTTAATTTTATTTACTATGTTTTAACAATTTATGTACAATATTTACAATCTTACCTGTAACAAGAGAAACGACAATTAAAGTTTCTTTCTCCGTTACACCTCTAATTATTCTTTATTCAAACAATCTTTCTATCTCAATGATTTTGCAAGATACGCACACGTGCTTATCATTTTCTATCTCTTTCTCTATCTATCTCTCTTGATCAGTGTTACCGACTTCGGCCTACTACCAACTACTGTAGCGCGGCGAGTTCAAATGAAGAAAGTACCTTTCTTTAAATATATATAATAAATGACTCGAATCACTTTAAATGACGACATAAAAAGAAAATTTTTATATCCGTTTCAAAATGACTATAATATTTATATTTATATGCATTGTTTATATACTAGATTTTTCGCCCGCTCAAGTGAATATTTCACAAGATATTTCATATTTTATATTAAAAATATCATGATAAAATTTAAAAAATCTCAGAAAATTCTTAACGAAAGAGAGCTTTATTATAGTGTTTTGAAAATGTCTCGGCGAGGGCTATAAGAATATACAATAAAAAATACGGAGTCTCATTAAAAAATTTAAGGTGATCTTGTCATCCTGACCTTGAAAAGATCACTCAAGGTCAAGTCCATTCATCATGTGTCCCTCTCCAAACTATGCAACTTTTGTCTAAAACATTTTTCAATAAAATCATCGGTTGACGAGATAATCGACTGCATCATTTAAAACAAAACACCCTATATAATATTTTATTATTTTATTATACAAAATTTGTCAATGTCAGATCGACATTGATTCGACGTCAGGTCAACTATACCTAATCACTCAAAAAGTTCGTCGATTAACAGTGATTCTACCAATTCGATCAATTCAATTCAACCAGCTGTGTTAACCTCTTCGACATCAAATTAACGTTAAATCGATGTCACCTTTCTGACTGAGTGCAGCAACTGCACGCAAAGCCTGTTAATGAGCGAGAAAACGCACTCAATGTTTTTACGACTTACGCTTGTTTGCTCTTGCGTAACTTAGATGCGGTGTACATATAATTATAATAAAAATTAATTAATATTTTTATTACAAAGAATATACTTAACAATATTATGAAAAAATTAAGGAGCAAAAATGCGTAGACATCAATCAGATTTTGTTCTATCCAGCTCTGAGACTTCAGCGGCGTTGCTAAAGTTCCATTTGGATGGCGGACTGTGTATTCAATACTCCAAACAGCTAAATCTAATGGCAGTATTGGCCGATCCCGGAATTCGCTGGATAATTGTCTCATGTTTCTCGTATAACTGTACAAAAAAAGTTTTACTTTAATGATATAATAAAAAAATTACATTTTAATAAAGGAACGCATTTTAATTAAAGGAAAAACCAAATATATTACAAGACACATAAACAGAAAAGCCAATAAATTTTATAATTTATTATTTTATGAGCAATTGTTTTTACAGGAATTTGTAAATTGATTATACTATGTATATTAAACAGAGTTTAGACATTATCTGCAATGTAGCTATATTGTTAATATTTACTGCTGAAATAATAATTATCAAAACATAATCAAAATATGATACCTTTTATTGTAAAGTACTTCTCCAACTTAAACTAATGTGATGAACTTTTTAATCAACAATTTTGTTGCTTGTACATCATTTTTAAATAAAAAGCGAGTTGTTCTAATTGTAATAAAAATTACTTTCTTATTATAAAGAGATTATAATATGCATATAACTGTAATAACTAAAAACTGAAATTTTGTCTTATAATAGGTGCAAAAAAATATGAAATAAAATAAAATTGTTTAGACATTACTGCGAGGTAACTATATGAACCTAATATAACAAAAATTGATTTTTTTATATTATAGTTATTTTTAAAATGTATACTCCGTCCAATGAGAGACAGAGTAGGTTGGACAAAAACTCGTCCGCCTCGCGCAGGTCTCCGCCCACAGAACATCTATTTATATATACGGTACACCACGTTCTAGAGACTTTACCCTCCACTTTGCCCGCCTATGCGCAGACCACAACCACTCTCAATCTCTCGTTGGACGAAGTATAGTTGTGCTGTAATTAGTCAATAACCAATCTATCCACAAAATATTTATTGTATGTGCGATGTTTTCGTGTATGTCTATCGCGATGTTTTAATAAAACACTATATAGTAATTAAAGTAACAATTCAAACCGGTGTTACGTAAAAGTAAGTAATTCTCATAATCATAAATCTCATTTTTCTCAAAGCAGTTTTAAGAAAATGATATCTATTGCATTAATGTATCTAATACTCAAATTTTATAGATATCCTTATTTAACAACAAGAATCTTTATTAAGATAAAGAAAGCTGAAACTTGTTTAAAAAAATTGTTTACGTTGAAAACAAATATACGAAAAGCAATAGCTAGTTAAACAAATGTTATGTAGAAATATGTGTCTCATGTTTCTCGCGCATTCATAGAAACTGTGAAACGTACATAAAACTTCGCTTTGAAGCATCCATTTTATAACCATTACATTTTCCGGTATCTCAAATGCCACTTTAATATCTAGCTTCCACAGCACTCGTTGCTTCAGTTTCGACAGAGCCAGTATAACAGTTTTAACCGTGTTTAAATTGAGATGTTTCCATTTCATATTCGTTCCTAACGATATTACGATGGCTCCATTCTTTGCTCCGTCAAGAAATATGCGCACATCCTGCAAAATAATGATGAACTAAATATTTTGATAATACACAAAAAAAAAGAAAGTGTGCAAAAAAGCAGTGTGCAAGTAGAAACTTGCACATTGCTTTTTCATAGTTTTTAAGTGTGCAAGTAAAAATTTGCACATTGCTTCCTATATGAGGAAACCTGTTTTTTTATGCATAATTATTAGTAGATATTTATTAATTTGGCTTCCTCTATTGTATTCACACATATACTTTTCCATCCACACAACAATTAAGTTGGGTTAGGTTAGTTTTTTTTGGAGGTGGAGCCCTCCACAGGGAGACGGAACCTACTGCCTCCACGCATACACTTTCCGCGCAAAACAAGATGCTACATAGGTTTACAACTTTCTACGCGTGAAAAGTTTACGCATGTACTTTACAAAGCACACTATTACTATATAAATAGGTAAGGTACATATTTTTCTGGCTCCCCCGATTGATTATCACTGTCGGAGTCACAACAAAGATTTTTATCAAGAGAGCCGCAAAAAATATCAAAATTCGGAAAACGCCCTTGAATAAATAATTACCGTATTTTTTAAATATTAATTTCTACACAGCACCCATATCTAAAAAACGTCTTTACGTTTTATATGTATATAACCCATCAGACAGCGTGCACATCTAGATTGGTTATGCTTATAGGTATTATATAAAAAATAAACGCGATACTATATAAAAAATTATCAATTTAATAAGAACAAAATTATATACATTTTTGATTTAATTATTTATTCAGATTGTTACTAATTAGAACAGTATTTGTTATAATAGAATAGAATAGAACGGAACAATCTGTGCAACACAAGAAAGAATGATAAATCCTAGTTCGAGACTCTTCGAATACTTAATATACAGTGTTGAAAAAAGTAATACCAAATTTTAGGAGTATGTAGTACTCACGAACCGAAAAGTCTTGTTAGTAAGTAACCATTATTCCAAATAGTGACAGTTGACGTAGTTCTACGTTGTTGCTTGCGGCACAATTGTTACTGTGCCCGTTTTTTTAGCTCATAAATTTTTTTCTATAAGAAATTTTCCACATTATTAGCATATAATTCTATGAATTTTATGCTATTATTCTATGAATTTTATGAAGTTCCAACATTTCTAGCAAAAAGAAGATAAACAAAATAATAAATTTCTTTTGCCAGTATAGAAATTAAATATATATCTATCAATTAATCAATCAATCAATTATCTTTATTTCTCTCCCCTTCCGGGGTTGGAAAGACGTTTTTTTTTTTTTTTTTTCCGGGAAAAACGTTCCCAAAATCCTTTACAATTGTACATTTAGTCATTAATCACATACATTTTACATGGCGTTTTACAGAGACTGTTACGTACTGAAATTTTATATATTAATTAAAATTTCGACGATGCACTTTTGAACGCTTAGACGAGGCACGTTAGCTCGGAATTCCGAGGGGACGGTCGAGTCAACGTAAATGTCTATGTTATCTTATCGGAGTACGTTGAAGGGCTGGGGGCCAGATGGGCCCAAAACTACGCTTCTAGAATGTTCTAGAAGCTTCTAGAATACCTTCCCCCTTAAGACGCGTAGAAAAAGGCGGGAATCTCGCGCGGGAGATTCCGGTCTTTTTCGGGTATAAATAGGGCGGAAAAACACCGCAAAGAGCAGATAAGTTTTAACTTCGGTCTTGACATCTCAGACTCTCTCCTAGCTCTTATTCAATTTCCTACGTTCCATTATACGCTAAGTTCGACCATTCGCGCTCAATTCTGGGACTTAGTCCCTGTACTCTCATACTTCACAAGACCGCGCTTCTGCACGCACAAGTTGTACTGAGATTTTTAGAATAAAGGTAAGATAAGTTGAAAAAGAACAAGTTTGAAAATCTGGAATCTCATCTCGTATTCTTAATCAATAATCGATTACTTCTAAGATTCGACTCGCGGTTGTCGCTGACAAAGCGTGGCGATCTGTGCTGGGGCACTGACAAAGAGTGTGGCGATCCGGTACTTTCGCTGCCAAAAGCGTGGCGATTACAGGGTTAATTCTTGGGAGTCGTAATAATCACTGTCACTTCTGGCATTCCGACTCGCAGTTTCCGCTGACAAAGCGTGGCGATCTGTGCTGGGGCGCTGACGAAGAGTGTGGCGATCCAGTACTTTCGCTGCCGAAAGAGTGGCGATTACGGGGTTGGTTTCCAGAAAAGACAATCTCGATAAATTCCCGAAAGTGAATTTGACCTCTACGCTGACGATCTGAGCGCTGATGAAGAGTGTGGCGAGCAGAGGGTGTGGCGGATTGATTTTAGAGCGCTGCCGAAGAGTGTGGCGAACTTAAAATTAATTTTCGTGAACGCGGCTGAATGACGAAGAAAGGAGGTAGGCGCGTTCGAATTAAACGAATCAGATTCCAGATCAAACAAGCAGTCATTTCTAATCAAGATCCTCTCCCCTTCCTCCAACAATTGCAACTAGAAAACGCACTTCCATTTAAACCTATTCCTGTCGATTTCGACGTTGATTATCCCAATTATAATCAAATAGATAAAACTGATCCTGGTTACTGTTGGATCCCTCTATATAATAGTATACCTATGCCCGGGGCATCCATCTTGGGCTACCCGGCATCCGCGAGGGCTCTCTCTTGTAACAGTCAGTCGAGGGTTGGCGCTCGAAGTACAAGTACAAATAAAGAGTATCTGATATTACGCTGAGACCACGTGCTTGCTACCCATCCCGATTACAGGTCTCAGCAGTGGCGACGAGGATAATAGAATTCACGCAATAATTTGATTTGGTAAATTGGTTGGCTGTAAATTACTTCCGCGCGTAACATAACCTCAAAATGCCGACCCAACGATTCAAGCCTTGCTGGATGCAATGGCCAAGCAACAAAAAGCCGATCAAAGAATCGAAGCCCTGCTGAAACAGATTGCAGCGCAACAGCCAGCGGTCCGGCAGCCAGCGATGCCAGCCTACTCGCTGCACAAGGACCTTGCTGAACGCATGGAAAAGTTTGCTTACAGCGCTGAGAACAACGCGACGTTCGAGCATTGGTATGCGAGGTATGAAACAATTTTCACAGTAGAGGCAGCGATGATGGACGATCAAGCGAAAGTCAGCTTACTAACTGAGAAGCTCTCCACCATAGATTTCGATAGGTTCGCAAACACCATTCTTCTCCGCACCAAGGCTGACATTTCGTTCAACGACGCTGTGACCGCGCTCAAGCGAATCTTCGGTCGTAAAGAGTCACACTTTGCTCTCCGATACAAGTGTCTCAAAGTCGCGAAGAAACCGCATGAAGATTATGCCGAATACGCTGCTCGCGTCAATCTCAAGTGCGAGAAATTCAATATCGCAAATTGCTCCGCTGACGATCTCAAGGTGCTCATTTTTGTGCAAGGACTCAACAAGCCAGAAGAATCGTAAACGCTAGAAAAACTGTTGAACAAGATGGAGAGCCAGGAGATGCAACGGGAGGCGGCAGCCGACGACGCGGCCAGAGAACTGATCCCCAAACTTAAGCTGGGGGACGTGGTAAATTTTGCATCGCGTTTGAGCAGCCTGAGATTAGAGAAGTCAATGGTGTTAGATCCAGAAGCTGCAAAGCTGAGCGACGTACTGACAATCCAACGGAGGCAACGTACAAAGGGCAACAAGCAGAGTTCGAACAGCAAAGTGGGAGAGAGTACCGAGACGACGGCGCTAGCGGGCCGCAGTGGGGAGACCGTCAAGGCGCGTTTTCCGTGCTGGAGCTGCGGCGAAATTCATTTTCCGAGCGAATGTTCTTTCCTAACCAAGCAGTGCCCGACATGTAAGCGCACCGGCCACAAGGAGGGCTACTGCGAATCAACTGACCGGAAGCCACGTTTCGGACGGCAAAGCAGCAAAGCGGTAAGCACGATGTCCGTGTCGACTCGCAGATTTGTCGAACCCGAGATTGACAACACCAAGCTAAGGCTGCAACTCGATTCCGGATCTGATTGGACGATCATCTCGTCCGCTAACTGGAAAACTCTCGGATCACCCAAGCTATGCGATTGCGAAGAGCAGGCTTTTAGTGCATCAGGTGACCCACTCAAGATGCTAGGTAAATTCAATGCTCGTTTGAAGTTGCACGGCCGCGAGAATTCTGGACCGTGTTATGTCGCAGCATTGAACCTCAACGTACTCGGGAGCGACTGGATGGAAGCGCTCGCCCTGTGGAACATACCAATCGCTAACATCTGCAACTCTTTCATCGCTGTTGATGCAGCGGGTCTGGAGAAGGAAGTAAAGTCGAAATTCCCAGCCCTATTCTCCGATTCGTTGGGCCGCTGCAATAAAATGAAGGCGTCGCTAACTTTGAAACCGGGATCACAGCCCGTTTTCCGTAATAAATGCCCGGTTCCATTTGCCGCGGCTGAGCAAATCGCCAACGAGCTGAAGCGTCTGCAGCTGATGGGCGTCATTAGTCCCGTCGAATACTCCCGATACGCCGCACCGCTCGTCGCTGTCAAGAAAAAGGACGGCAGAATACGGCTTTGTGGCGACTATTCCACTGGACTCAACGATGCTCTTGAACCGAACCAGTACCCACTGAAAACACCAGAGGAAATTTACGCAAAGCTATCTTAATACCGTATCTTCAGCAAAATTGATTTCTCGGACGCTTTCTTGCAGGTGGAACTCGACGATGAGGCCAAAAAAACTGATGACGATCAATACACACTGTGGTTTGTTTCAAGTAAACCGTTTGCAACCCGGCATCAAGATAGCACCAGGAACGTTTCAGCAATTAGTTGACACAATGATGAGCCGTGCAGAAAGTGTATTTTCGCTCATAGACAATTTCATCATTGGAAGAATCGATGAAGAGGACCACCGAAAGAATCTTTTTGAAAACCTAAAACGCATTCAGGATTACGGTTATCATCTTAAGCTCGAGAAATGTTTATTCGCGCAAAAGCAGTTAGAGTTTCTCGGCAATATCGTCGATGCCGATAGCATACGACCGAACCCTGAGAAAATTCAAACACTCAAGCGTATTCCACCGCCGAAAAACATTCAGCAACTTCAAGCCTTTCTTGGAGCAGTAACATGGTATGGGAAATTTATTCCGCACCTAAAGGATCTCAGAGGACCATTAAATGAGCTGCTCCGTGCTGACGTCAAGTTCGAGTGGCAGTTAGCTCATCAGGAAGCTTTCGAAAAGATCAAGAACGTCCTCACTTCCGATTTGTCCCTTACACACTACGACCCGTCAAAGAAAATCATTGTGGCAGCGGACGCGTCAAGCTATGGTATGGGAGCGGTGCTTCTCCATGAAATGCCAGATGGGACTCGTCGACCGGTCATGCATGCCGCATCCTCATTTAGCAAAGCTGAGAGAAACTACCCACAAGTTCAACGGGAAGCTTTGGCTCTGACGTTTGCGGTCCGCAAGTTTCACCGGTATATATATATATATATATGGTCGCAAGTTCGAGCTCCAAACAGACCATCAGCCACTTCTTGCCATCTTCGGATCGAAGGGAGGCATTCCCGTTTTCACCGCTAGCCGCTTGCAGCGGTATGCACTTATTTTGCTCGCCTACGACTTTGAGATCCGCTACGTCAACACCAAGAGCTAGAACACGCATATGCCGACTTCATCTCGCGACTCATCGAGAAGCATGAACGATTGGACGAGGACGTCGTCATTGCTTTAATAATTGCGAACGAGAGTACGAGGAAAGAACAAATTATAAACGACCCGAGGAAGGTGAGCAAAGAGGCGAACGGAAAGGACGGAGCTGTGCAGGAAAATTCTTCCGGTGTTCAAGGCGCCCTCGGAATGTATTCTCTAGTTAATGAAGACGCCAGCGCCAGATGCTTCGCCATCAAAACAGCAAAAACCCTTCCGGTCACATTCGAGGCCATGAAGGTCGAAACCAGCGAGAACGACGTGATGAAGCAGCTGCTCTCATACGTCGAGAATGGTTGGCCGCAGCACCCAAAGCAAATCCAAGATACGGCCGTCGCTAAATTCTTCCCTAGACGCGACTCGTTGATTGCCATCGAAGGTTGCGTTTTTCTTGGCGATCGCATCGTTGTCCTGGATTGTTACCGACAGATGATTCTCAAGGAACTGCACGCTGGACACCCAAGAGTGGCCCGCATGAAACTGCTCGGCCGCAGTAAAGTTTACTGGCCGGGCATTGACAACGACATTGAGAGAGCTGTCAAAAGCTGCGAGCAATGCGCCGTTAACTCCAGGACGCCGATCAAGTGCACGCTAAGATCATGGCCAATTCCGAAAGCCCCATGGTCGCGCATCCACATCGACTTTGCCGGCCGAGTAAATGGAATCTATTATTTGGTCATCGTCGACGCGCTTACCAATTGGCCCGAAGTTTTCAGAATGACAGCAGCCACGACGACGAAGACATTGGAATGTCTTGAGGAGGTATTCTCGCGACAAGGACTCTGCGACACGCTGGTCTCGGATAATGGGCCACAATTTGTATCGAAGGAATTTGAAAACTTCTGCATGCAGTATGGTATTTACTACATCAAAACGACGCCGTATCACCCGCAGTCAAACGGCCAAGCCGAGCGTTTTGACGATTTGTTGAAGACAGGGCTCAAGAAACTCGATGGAGAAGGAAATGCTGACAGAGTCCTTTGAAGGTTCCTGTTGTGTTACCGCTACACGCCTTCATTTGCTCTTGGGCTGAAGTCACCGTTCCAACTGATGACGGGCCGTGAAATGAAGACAAAACTGGATTTGCTAAAGCCACGTAGCGAATTTTTGGATGAGCGAAACATGAGAATGGAGTTGCAGTTCAACGAACACCATGGCGCCAAGTGGAAGAAGTTTGAGACCGGTGAAGATGTGTTCGTCAAGATTTTTTCCAACAACCGCTGGAAATGGAGGATCAATTGTTAGGCGATGTGGAACTGTTGGTTATTACATCGTCCGTGCCCAGACGCCAATGGGCGATCGCGAGGTCAAGGCGCATGCAAACCAACTGAAGAAGCGTTTTACCTACTTGGTTAACGGAAACAATACGCTACTTGACGACTTTGATTTTCCTGCTACGATGCAGCCAGCAGCTGAACCAGAAATTCACCCAGAACCAGAACAAGAATCAGACGACGATAATCCTGAAGACGCAAGCGAAAACACTCAAGACCCCGATATGCAAGGGGTTCCACACCGGAACACCTGAGAAGCAGAAGTGGGCCCGCGTCGCTCTTTTCGCACAAATAAAGGGGTCCCGCCAGATCGCTATTCCCCATCACATTGTCATTAACCAGGCCGGGATGAGTAATCCCTGTTAAATTAATTTTTTTTCTTATTTTATCTCTCTTTCAATGTTCGAATGTTCAAGAAATGTTTTTTTTTGGGGGGGGAAGAGATGTTAGATCTCTCTATATAATAATATACCTATCCCCGGGGCATCCATCTTGGGCTACCCGGCATCCGCGAGGGCTCTCTCTTGTAACAGTCAGTCGAGGGTTGGCGCTCGAAGTACAAGTACGAATAAAGAGTATCTGATATTACGCTGAGACCACGTGCTTGCTACCCATTCCGATTACAGGTCTCACAAACGTATAAACTCGGATATCTTTTCGGTCCCAAATAATAAATATAATAATAATATCCTTTACACGACTTGTCCAAATCCCTGGTAAATTGCTTAAATGCATTGACCAAAAACGGACGAACAATAACAGTCAAAACGTGACAGAGACGTACCCAACCCTTTACACATATACCCGTAACCCAACCTGGCCATATACGACCTAACATCATACTTCTTTTCCCCTCCCCTTTCATCCAGCACTGTACACGCTCCGAAAGGAACGTGAGCTAAGAGAGAGATGTTAAGGAAGCAACATTCAATGTAATTTGATAAAGTTTAGTTGATATATTTATCGCACAGTATAATCTTCGATAAGTTATTAAGTCTTTCAATGTATAATTAAATAAATTTTCTACATAAAGCCGTAATTCGCAGTAATTTTGGTATTTTTCGTTGTTAAACAAGAATGCACTTTGTTTTCTCTTTCTTCGAGATTCTCAGTAACGATTGATGAAGAATTCTTTGGCCATGCGGAGCTACCTTTTGATAACCATTCTGGATCGCTCCACCATATCGAACTATTATTCAATTGAGCAGGAGAAATACCTCTTGTTGCCAAGTCAGCTAGATTTTCTGAACCTGGAACTAATCCCCATTTGCACTGAGGCAAAGTATCCTGAATGAAACAAACTCGTATATGGACAAACTCCTTCCACCGAGAAGGATGATTGTTAATCCATATGTTAGCAGCCTTTGAGTCTATCCATGCGAACAATGGTAAGTGAGGTCTATTGAGTGTGAGAAGAATGGATTTCATCAATTTTACGAGCAAAACAGCTGCTAAGAGTTCAAGTCTTGGAATTGTTAATCTTTTCAATGGTGCAACCTTTGTTTTCGAAACTATCAAAGTAATGGTAGTCAAGCTATTTAAAGAACAAGATCGCAAATAAACAACTGCTGCTATTGGATTCTGAGATGCATCACTGAATCCATGAACCTCGAATGAATCGATTGAATTTAACCCGATCCACCTTGGAAAGGTAAAGCTTGAAGCTTCTCGTAACTGTAATAGAAATTGCTGCCATTTACTCAAAAATACGGGAGGGAGTTTTTCATCCCAATCAAGTCCACTTGACCACAGTTCTTGAATAATATATAATTCTTCCTGTGATAGTAATAGGTGAGATAAATCCTAAAGGATCGAAAATTTTGGAAATTGTTGAAAGAATAGTACGTTTCGAGATTACCTTAGGTTCCTCAAGATTCAGAGTAAATTTAAATTGATCGATCAAAGGATTCCACGATAAACCAAGTATATGTATCATTGAGGATTCATCTATTTGAACCGATGATGTATCTATTCGTCTATCTGATGAAATGGAATTAAGAATTGCTTGTTCATTACTAACCCATTTCTTCAGCGGGAAATTGCCCGCCATACAGAGCCTATCCACGTGCTCAATAACCTCACGAGTTTTTTGAATTGTGTCTTCTCCTCCGAAAAAATCGTCGACATACCTTCCGTTTTCCATGGTAGGAATTGCGAGAGGAAATTTATGTCCTTCATCAAGTATTAATTGTTTAAATGAGCGCAAAGCCAAAAATGGAGCGCATATAAACCCATAAGTAACGGTTACAAGAATAAATACAATGAGTCTACCAAGAAGCTCTATCCAAACAATTCTTTGAAAATTCCAATCATCTGGATGTATCAGTATTTGTCTGTACATCTTCTCTATATCAGCGAAGAAAACATATCGGAATGATCTGAACCATATAAGAACGTTAAATAAATTAACTTGTAATTTTGCTCCCGGATGGAGAAGTTGATTAATTGAATAACTGGTAGTTGTTTTACTTGACGCGTTAAAGGCAACTCTCAATTTCGTGCTCAGACTATGTTCCCGGTAAACCCCGTGGTGGATAATAAACGTTCTCTGGTTCATCCCGTGTGTTCTTTACTCTTTTCATGTGATTTAAATCTTCATATTCTTCAATAAAGTTTTCGTATAATTTCGCGTGAGACTCGTTGTTAGAAAATCTTTGACGTAAATTAGTCATTATCCGAATAGCTTTAGCCTTTGAGTCTCCAAGTTTGTTTGGTGAATCTTTGAAGGGAAGTTTAACAATGTATCGACCATTAGCGTCGCGAGAATGATTAGCTTTAAAATGGTCTTCACAGTCTTGTTCGTCTTTTGTTAATGTCTTAGCAGTAGTTGAAATTTCTTCTGTGTCCCAAAAACGCTTAAGAAGATCGTGAAGATCATCAGTGACTGAGACATGATAACCTTGAACTCTAGGATTGATTGTGCGAGGACTTGTTACCCCTGAAACGATCCAACCTAGCCTTGTGGCTTGAGCTATAGGAGTGTCAGGTTCTCCTTTAATGATTCCGTCTTTTATAATTTGACTGATGTATATATCAGCACCGATTATTAAGTCGATTTTTTTTTTTATGAAAGTGTGGATCAGGTAATTCTAGATTATTCAAATGATCCCATTTATCCTTATTATGTGAGAGAGAAGGAATAGACAAAGTCAATTTCGGTAAAATATAAGCTTGTATGTGAACTTCAAACTCTGATGAAAAGTGTGGTTTAAGCAAAAACGAGGTAATCCCTTTGGTCTTGTTATTGTTTGCACCAATCCCTGTCAAAGAAACTGCGGAATTTGCTCTAGGTAAATTAAGTTGTTGAACAACTCTCTCCGTTATAGTTGCCACCTCTGAACCCTGATCTACGAGTGCTCTCAATTTTCTGGATTGACCTGTTGTAGAAATAACCAAAACTCTAGCCGTCGCCAATAGAATTGACGATCCTATCAACTCGTCATGATGAGAATGTAAAACCTTAGCATTCTGTTTTGATGAAGTATCGGAAGAGGGTTCCTGTCTGTTATTATTATTCTCCTTTCCCTTGGATTTGGAGAAATCCGCTGAATGAATTTAAGTGTGGTGTTTGCGACCGCACTTCTGACAACGTTTAGTGATTCTACATTGAAAGACTCGGTGTAGTCCTAAGCAATTATAGCAAAGCTTATGTGTGGATACGAATGCTAATTTTTGCTGTGTCGTCTTTGACACGTATCTAGGGCAAAAGGATATGAAATGCCTTTCTTTACATAAAATACAACCTCCTTTCTGATTAAACGACGCATCGATAGATTTGCCTTGATGATGAACCTTTGCTGAAAACTGTTTCTGCTGAGAACTTTTAAAGGACTGTAACGACGACATTCGTGCGAATAAAAATTCACAAAACTGTTTCCATGAAGGAGCTTTTCTACTGGAACCTAATTGAGCTTCCTACAATTTACTTGATTCTAAATCTAATTTCTGAGTGCAAATGAAAATATGATCCCAATGTTCGATTGGACATTCTAACGTTTCAAAAATCCGATATAATTGCATGACTTCTGAATACAATTGCTGTAGCTCCTGATTCTTTTGTAACGCGTTTTATATTGAATAAGGATTGAAGCGTTGAGTTTATTAATAATCGCGTGTTTTCATAGAATTCTATAAGAGCATCCCATGTCTTCTGAAAATACTCCGTTGTTAACGCCGTATGCTGAACTAAATTGAACGCTGAACGCGATAAATGAGTTTTCAAATACTGCAGTTTTTTGACAGCAGATAGCGTAGGGCTTGTAACTATCATTAAATGAAAAAGATTTTTAAACGTAAGCCATTTCTCCGCATTTCCGTCAAACTGAAGAATTTTTATAAAGGGCAACTTTGCATTTGGAAAATAGGTCAGCCCAGCACTAGGAAGAGACACTGATTGACTCGACGTTGAGGGAACCGAATTTGACTGATTTGACGTTGATGGAACAGAAATTAACTGATTTGACGTTGATGGAACCGGAGTTGACGGATTTGACGAAATGTCTGTGGCAGAACTCGGATATCGTTCCAACAACGAAGTGAATCTTTCGAACGAGTTCAAATAAACCTCTTTGGTCGTATCGTAAACATTTTCTGTAAAGCAGAAGTGATTTTGTATTTTGCGTTGTTCCTCGACTGAAAGTTTCGGTATTGAGATTGTTACTGCGGTATGAACAATGTGAAATTGATTCCAAATCTTTCTTAGTTCCGAAAGTTGCAGCTGAATATTCTGATTAAAAATATTCGTTAGTCCTATTCCAATGAAAATATCGTATGCATCCGTAATGTTTATACTGAGCGCTAAAAGCTGCTCAAGTTTATTCGCTATATGCTGAACGCGCATTTTTAAAGTATGAAGCCCGAGTTGAATTGAAAGTATTATTCCGTGAAAAGCTCTTTACAATTTTCGTACTATCGTTTTATGCATCCTTAACACCATCCGGCTGTACATTCGAGACTTTAATTAACTCAGACTATTTATCTTTAACTGCTTCTTATTTATCCGGCTCGAAAGACCAAAAAATGTACACGCTCCGAAAGGAACGTAAACTAAGAGAGAGATGTTAAGAAAGCAACATTCAATGTAATTTGATAAAGTTTAGTTGATATATTTATCGCACAGTATAATCTTTGATAAGTTATTAAGTCTTTCGATGTATAATTAAATACGTAAAAATTCCCATAAATCATAAATAAGAATTCACAAATATCAGAAATCACATAAAGTCATAAAGCATATAAATCAGAAGTCACATAAAGAAATTATTGCATATTAATTAATCAATCAGAATACATAAAGTTATTAACGGCCAATTCACTTTAAATAGTGTCAAGTTTTTAAGAACAAGTATTTATTTCAATGTTCTCAATGAAAAAAAATAATAAGATTTTAATAAGAAAGTATCACATTTCATGCAACCATTTATGCAAATTAAAATGTGTCCTGAAATAATGAATATCTCAAAAAGTTGAAGTGACCATTAATTTAATCAATGTAAAAAGACAAACCATAAATGCAATCATAAATTACAAGAAACGAATATATATTATTGATGGAATAATGCGTAACTCTGATTAATAAACTGTTTCTAAATAAACGTAAAATCACAGAAGTTCATGAAGAAATAATTCTAATTATTCATAAATAGCAGGTTAATAAGAAAGTTTTATTATAAACTATAATTGCCACGAGCATTAATTTTTAGTCGAAGACACAATTAATTCGTATCAAATAAACGCATTAATCCATAAAATCAAACAAGATAATATAGAAATTATAGAGAACATGTCACATATTGCAACTGAGCAACATCGTATTCACAATAAATCGAAATTGAAAAGAAAGATCGCTAGAAGTCGAGTAGTTAATTCTAATTAAATAACATTCGTAATGCGTCCGTAAGATCTTTACTGACAATGAGAAATCGTATTAAATAGTATCGTTTTTACTTTGAATAATTAACGCAATTTGACACAGCACGAAAAGTAATATTTACAAAAGATAGAGCTCTTTACTGATATACGAGAAGTTAAATTAACGCATGGTTGCAACCATTTAATATAGTACTTTAAGTACTCAAGCAATGAGAAGGAAGCTTCTCGTCCGGCCTCACCAATAATATCGCGGAGGCTTGGGGATGGGATCGAAATGCCCGACAATTTCAAGGGCTACATTTCGTATACAAGAAACATCTCGCCCAATAAGAATTCC
Source organism: Temnothorax curvispinosus (assembly GCF_003070985.1). Classification (NCBI taxonomy): domain Eukaryota; kingdom Metazoa; phylum Arthropoda; class Insecta; order Hymenoptera; family Formicidae; genus Temnothorax; species Temnothorax curvispinosus. The sequence goes on along the minus strand of NW_020213419.1, from coordinate 13,574 downwards.
CTTAAATAATAATTAGAAACATCCCGCCAACCAGAAATCCTTTAAACGAAAACCAGACACATCCCACACGAAATCCACCCCTTCCATCCTTCGAACCTTCCTATTTAAATCGCGACGTCGCAGGACTCGCCCTCAGAGAAATTTTCTCAGCCCTCCAAGTTTCAGTCTGCATTGCTCGGTATTATAATCTGAATCTCATTCGTTTCGAGTCTCGACTCCACGTTTAGAGTCAGTGCAACAGATCCGACGAACCATCAGTCGCCCCCGACTCACCCACCGACGAGTCCAACGTCCATTTCAGAGAGAATCAACAACCACCAGAAATTCATCAAGTAGTAAGTCCCGTAATTCTCTTGATCCTTTCCTTTTCCGCGTTATCGCCCCCCTTCTTAAACGATCTATCGACTGTCGGATCTCCGGAAGCTTATTATTTTGGGGTCGGTCAGTGTAGGCATCAGGTTCCCAGCGGTCGTTGGCGTTGTCGTGGGCCTGACTTGGCTCCCGGCGTCTTCGTCGCTGTCGCGAACTCGGCCTGTCCACTGACCTCCCCCCCCTCGAGCTCGTGACAATTTTTTTTTGTTCACTTTCGACCGAGTCCGAGAGAGATCGACTAAATAAATAAATAATTTTAGTGGACACGAAAGTCCTACCCCCTCGAGGACAGAATCTCCGCACGATCAAGCGACAGAGAAACCGACAGAACAAGCGGGCGCGACGGGAGGTCGAACTCCCCCGAGAGCAGCTCAACGCCGGTCCTCCGCGACTCGCCATTCCACCGCCCCTACCAGGTTTTTCGGAGGAACCCTGTTCTTCACATCAGAATCGCCCCGTTATCACGTCTTATCGCCCAGTTGTCCTACCCTCTTGCCCAATTGCTGAACATTCTCGGCCTATTTGCCGCGTGACTCCGTTTCCCGTGGTCCCGCCTCGCGTGGTCCCGGTTCGCGTGGTCCCCGTCAACCCCGATCCAGCCCACTTCCTAAAACCTCCCGATTCCCCCTCCTCTTCCCAAAGTCCGTCCCCGACCTCCTCAACCGCCTCGACTCTCGATCTCGAGGACATAGGCGATCCCGAGACCATAACATTAGACTAATAACTATAGAAATAACCTTTATTTTTTCATATGTCTTAACTTCATTAATTTACATACACTTTAATTTTAAGCCCGATTAATTTAGTTTACACACATATAACACGTACCTACCCAAATTCATGTAATCACATTCTGATTTCAATTGTAATAATAGCGGACAGGATGTTCATTTCCAAGTAGGTTTAAAGATCTTGCCCGACCACCCCCGCACCTATGTAACTCCCGCGATAACTGCACACTCACACACACTAATGACATTCATTTCGCTTCCGTTCATTCATCTCAATTGCCTCACAATTTCGATGTTACTCTCAAGTACTATTTTTATGTAATTAATGTTCAGCTCAATGTTATCAACAAATATCATTTTTATTGTAATAAATGTTTAGTTGTTAGTAAGGTTAAATTAAATGTTTTTTTTTTTTTTTTTATTTTAAATAAGACCTCGCCCACAAATTACCTCCCTCTCTCGAAATTGCACAAGGTCCGATCCTGAGTTAAAGGGATTAAATTCTCTGACTCAAAAAAGGACCGACGATCGCACCGCTCACGAAAGGCGTCCTAACGTCTTTACGGACGTTGACCCTTTCTGAGTCATAAAAGTGCGTTCGGCTCGCGCCACGCGTCTCAGAGCGCGTACCTGCGAGCGACATTTGTAAGTATCTAGCTGCGTCCTCTCTTCCCCCGACCCCTCTGGTTAGCCTTTCCCTTGCTTCCCAGATTTTCATATCCTAATCCCGGGGTTGGACGTAACAATAAGATACTACAATTTTACATGGAAATTAACAGACCTTCAACCAAACCTTCAATTTTTCCATGGAAAGTAAAAAATTAATATGTTAATTGAAAAAATGTCAATTAAGTATCTTATGCAAAATTAGAAAAAAAAGAAAACTTAAAATAACATATAAGCAATGAGAAGTGCCGTTTTCGGTCGAAGCAGATCTTGATGCTTAATAATATTTCACAATCGATCAATTATTATTAAATACATATTTCAGTTTTTTAAATTGGCACTGCGTGCCAATATATGGACTTTGTCAGACTTAAAACGCAATTGTGTAAACTGAAACTAAAAATAATATATTTCATATTAATTTGATATTGTCAAGTAAAATAATATGCTATTAGAAGAATATTATAACAGTTATACAAATTTATATGAATAGATCCATTATAGAGTATATATTCATATATGATTATGTTTAACCTTATAAATATACTTTTACATGATCACACATGATAATATACTAGTATATAAAACCATATATGACTATATAAAGTTATACTTAAAGAGATTTAGCCATATAATATTGTTCAAGATTATATTTCCATTTCTTATATGACTATATATAATTATATATTTACTAATATGAACAAATAAGAGGTATTTTTTCCCGAGTATATAATTATGGCATATGTATATGCTTATATATGGCCATGTATAATTATATCCTCTCATATATTTCTTATATGATCATATATAATCATGTATCTACTAATATAAACTAATATGAATAAATAAGAGATTTTTTTCTCCAGGTTATGCGGTTTTAGACATGTGTGTATGTGATGCTTGTGAGGTTTTTTTTATAATAATTCGCTTTTTATTTTACAGATAAGTTAGAATAAAGAAGTTTTTTTTTGTAATCGCGCGGCGCGACGTTGGCCCAATAGGTTTATTTTGTAACGAGCCGGCACTGGTTTCTGACATTCACCCGACATTAAGAAAAAATTATATTCGTATATCCGATTCGAAATTTTATTACTCTTATTAAACTGAATTGCACTGGTTATGACACATGTAGACTATATGTATATAACACTTACATCAAATTAAGAAGTAGTCTACCACGTAAGACGGTTGGCTCACGATCCAAAGGTCCCGAGGTCTCGAGTTCGAATCCCATCGAAGTAAGTGTGTTTTTTAAGTACGAGAAAATATTTATAAACATAAGTTGCATCTTAAGAAAAGTTAAAAAGTAGTAATAAAATTTCAAAATAAATATAATTTTTTTTATGTCGGGTGATTTTCCTCATTAAAGAGTGTTTTAATTCTAGTATTTTCTTGTAGTACTCTACTGTACTCAAATAGATATAGAAATGTGTAGAATATCAGTATTAGTTGTAGTTTGGCGTAGTTTTACCGAAAAATTTATAGGTCAAGATGCACTAAAAAAATACAAAAATTTACAAAAGTGTTCCAATTCTAGCATTTTTATGTAGGATTTTGTAGTACTTCTTAAATTCATGTAGAATTTAATAGATTTTGGCAATTATTTTTTGTAGTACACTTTTATTTTTTTTTTAATTTTGTAGAAATATTTCCGCCAGGAGGCCATCGTCGATCATCGACCTATGGCCGGTATAAAGGACAAATCTAACATCATTAAATTGGATCGTATGTATCGACGAAAGTGGGACCCTATAGCTAATATCTTTAGTGGCTACAGATAATATTATTATTACATTTAAAGAGAAAAAGTCCGTGACTTTAAGATTTTTCTAATGAAGTCGGACTCAGGGTTAGTACGTGCCTCAAGCTAGACAGTGTTTTAGATTCGGTCACACGAAGAATGCATGCAAGAGTGAGACCCGATGTATCGTGTGTGGTGACAAGACCCACGGCCACTGCGAAAAGTTACTCCGTTGTTGCAATTGCGGTGGACCACATAAATCCACTTTTAGAGATTGCCCTATTTATGAAAAAAACAAAAATATCAACGTAGTAATGGCTTACAAAAACATATCTTTTCACAGTGTTCTGAGAATAGATAGTCGAGAGAGACAGGGCGGTCCCACCGCGTTCTTACGACAGGTATTTGAGTCCGAATTCCTGGCCGGCCTTGCCGACACCCACCAAGGGTGGGTCGTGCGCTGACGCGGATAGTGAAGAGTGTGATAGACAGGGGGCACCGGCGGATCGTGGCCTACGTGTGGACGTTGCTCGGGGCTCCCCCCCACGCGCGGACAGAAACAGAAGAGATCCGCATACAGGTACCGCTAATGTCGTGAGGGATCATTACAGGCAATTTGATACTCAAGCGGGGGATATCCCCAAAGAAAAGAAAAGTATTATCTTCACGGCGGCACGTAATGGGGCAGCCTGGTCGGAGGTTGTCCGTGGGGAAGCGGATGCTGAGCGTGTGGACCCCCATCGCGGTTGGGAGGCCGCCGACACATCAGAGAGGCTATTGACAAAGTCCTGCAGATACTGCGAAAAATTTTGGAAGCAAGAGAATTTTTGAACGCTGCCCTGGTGGGCTTCAACGATTCTAGCCAAAGGAGTAAGTTAATACCCCGGAATAGTAGTGGATGTAAAACTCGGGAGGAGTATGACTATGTGAGTGGAGGAGGCTTCGCTAGAGACGAGAGATCTGTCACCCCTTAGTATATAAAATTCGTTTCTTTATTATGGAGCTGTCGCGGATACCAGACTAGTAAAAATGAACTCTTCAAGCGTGTTATGGATTATGATCTCGTCGTTCTCACTGAGACTCGGTGTTCTGATCGAAAATTGGTCAGTTTTTCTGGTTTCAAGATTGTCCACAGCAGAAACTTGCTTGGCAGCGGTGGCGTTCCGTTTTCCGTTCGTAACCATATTGAGTTTAATGTCTTGCCTGTTACCGGCCTCCCGGTTGGATATGATGTGGTTTGTATTAAAACGAGAAACCTACATAATAATTTAAACATTGTTGCCATTTACAGACACCCCAGCGAGCCCATGAATAGGCGTGTCCTTGGGCCGGTGTTCAAAGCCATTAATGATAACACAATTGATACCATCATTCTGAGTGATTTTAACGCCCATAACATCATTTGGAACTGTCAGTCCACTAAAAACTGTGGTGAAATATTATGCGATATGATGACAGAAGAGGACTTTTTCTGCGTAAACACCAACACCAGATCCTGTGTGAGCTTCCGAGGTCAGCGTGACTTGGACCTGCTGTTCGGTACGAGGGAGGTTCTGGACGGAATCACTTATCGACAGATGGATGAGACCTGGGATAGTGACCATTTTCCAATAGTATTTTCCTTTGACAACCCTACACAAATATATAGAAAGATCACGAATCGGATCTCTTCCAAGAGAACCGATTGGTCACGTTTCTCTGATCTGGTTGAAGGTAAAATTAAATCCTCCCTTATCTCTAATATCGGGTCGTGACTTTGAAGCGTACTACAACCAATTTATAGATATCCTGAAAAAATCGGTGGCCGCTGCCTCGGGAAGACGTCACGTCACAACCAACTCTTCTCGACATGAGGATTCCGGTATACGCAAGAGGTCCCACAAATGGTGGGACGCAGAGTGTGAAGAAGTTATACGTGACAGGAAGACTGCGTTCGCGGAATTCAAGAGAAGTAAAAGTCTCCGAGCTTGGGTTGAGTACAAGAGGCTGGGCGCTATTGCTAAAAGTACCATTAGAAGCAAGAAAAAGGGGAGCTTTGAGAGGTTCTGTGCGGACATCAGTCGTTTCACAAGCCTAAGTTACGTGTGGAACACTATGCGTATTCTTAAGAATGCCAGGAAGAATGTTCAGTGGAATACGTGGGCTACGAAGTGAAGAGAGGACGAGATTAAACACTCCATTGATAACCTCGCCCCTCCATCTGTTGCTACTGAACCGATGACCGACTATGGTAGTGGCTATGCAGATGAGAATTTGGAGGCCCCTTTCTTGCGCTCCGAGCTTGATAGAGCTATCGGGATGATTGGAAGGGATTCTGCTCCGGGACTCGATGGCGTTGAGTACAAAATGTTTAGGACTCTCCCGGAACCTGGTAAGGTGTGCCTGATTGGGCTCTACAACGCCGTATAGCGGACTGGTGTCTTACCATCCGATTGGTTAGATTACCAGGTGATCTTTATTGACAAGCCCGGTCGGGAGAAGGTCCGGCCTATCTCCCTATCATCCTGTGTCGGTAAATTGATGGAGCGTATGATAAATGAGAGGCTGATTTGGTGGGCCGAGAGTGAGGACAAGTTTAGCTCGTCGCAGAATGGCTTTAGGAGGGGTAAATCGTGCGCGGATAACTTGACCAGGATACTTTCGGACATCAGGGCTTCTCTATGTACTGGGGAATACACTCTGGCGGCATTTCTGGATGTGTCGGCTGCTCATGACAGCGTAGAATGTCGTATAATGTTGGATAAGTTGAGAGCGCTAGACTGTCCCGCCGGTATAGTTAGATTCGTTAGTAACTGGCTATACCGCAGAAGAGTTCGATTTATAATTAATTCTCGCGAATTTGTAGATCGACTGGTTTTTAAGGGACTCCCGCAGAGCGCTGTTCTGAGTCCGGCATTATACTCTCTTTTCACCCAAGGTTTATGTGCAGATCTTTCGGAGAGTGTCGAGGCGGCGGAGTTTGCGGGCAATATTGGCCTATATATTTGTAGCCCGAACCGAGCGCGTAATTGTCTCCTCCTCAAGCGGGCTGTGAATATTGTTGCCGCGCGACTTAGACGAATGGGCCTGGACCTCGAGCCCAGGAAGACGGTGCTTGGCGAGTTCTCTAGGAGTGGTTATGTCGACAGGAGTTTATTCATCCGCATCGGAGACTGTGAGGTCCACAACAGCGCAGAGGCAAAATTTCTTGGAATTTGACTTGATAACCGTCTCAAATTCCACCGCCAGGTCCAGGAAATTAGAGGCAAGATATATAAAGCAAACTCCATTATCAGATACTATATAAAGCAAACTCCATTATCAGATACCTGTGCAGGGTATCTAGAGGCATGGAAATAAATACAGCCCTCATGGTTTATAAGAGCCTCGTCAGGTCAATAACATACTACGGTAATTTTATGTATTTCCCTGGTGACTCTGCGTTTCAATTGAAATTGGAGAGGGCCCAGTATTTGAGTATTCACACGGCACTCGGTTATAGAAATAGCACCCCAAACAATGTAATTATTGCAGAGTCGAAGGTCAGGCTACTTAGGGATCGAGCCACTATGCTGGGCAGAAACTTTGTCAACAAAGCCATCGCTTACAATCAAAGTGGACTATGTCAGAAGCTCCAACGCTTGACGGACCGTGAGAGCTACGCCCGATTTCGCCAGCCAATGTACAGATATTCGCTTCTGTCTGAGATTTGGAGGAAGGCTACCTTACTTAGAGCCAATATTGGTGAAGTTAGAAAATTTGAAATATTCTGTGGATCCTTTGGTGCCCACACTTTCATCCCCGCTGTTGACACTGACATCGGCAGAGACAGAAAGTATCGCAAGTACTCGGACCGCTCTCTCATCCGGGAGATAGTTGATGCCTACGATTTGGGACGTTCCCCCGAGATAATATACACGGACGGGTCATACGATGAGTCTAAACGCTCCACTGGGTCTAGTATGATCATCTGCGACGAGGACTTCGCATATAAAATAAGTCTTCCGTATTTGTGCACGTCATACACGGCTGAGGCTTTTGCAGTTAAATCTGCTCTACAGTTGATGCTTGTACAGGCGAATAGCAGAAGCAATGATATCGTCATACTGTCGGACTGCAAATCGGTTTTGGAATCTATCCGTAACAATCACCTTAATGTCCACAAAAATAGATATGTTACTGAGGCCAGAGTATTGATATATGATTTAGAAAGAATTCATGGTAAAAGAATTGTGCTCGTTTGAATCTCCGCACATGTGGGAATTGCTGGCAATGAGCTTGCGGATGCTCTTGCGAAGGAAGCGGCTGATAAAGAGGCGGACCCTTCTATCGAGATCCCGGTTGAGGACCTTGTAATGCTGATTCGTAAAGAAACGTGGGATGCAACCCAGGAATCAATAATTCGTGATTCTGCGCACAAGGGTGCCTTCTACTTTAATAATTTATACGACCGATTTGCAGTGAGACCCTGGTTTCGGGGCATTAACCTGGAAAAGTATTTTGTCACATTATACAATAGAATCAGGGCTAATTACTATAATCTCGGAGTCTCGTTGAAGAGAAAAGGATATCGATAATGAGAGGTGCAAGTGTGGCTATGAGGGAGAGGATCTTACAATTAGACATGTATTTCTGCAATGTCATAAATATGATGAGTTGAGAGAATTTATGGATTTGGAATTAAGAGCTGAGGAATTTTTCGAGAAAATCGATATCTATCGCCTAATCCAGCAGAAGAGACTGAATGTTTTATATATTATTTTTAAATTTTTTAAACAAATTGATAAGGTCATCTAGTTTAGTGGTAATGTTTTACAAGGTTTAAGCGGGGAGCACACACTTCTGCACAACGCATAATGCGTAAGCATAAGAAAATTGATTGGTCCATACACATGTGCATAAGGAAATAGACCAATCAATTTTCTTATGCTTACGCATTATGCATTGTGCAGAAGTGTGTGTCCGGGCCCTTACTGGTGCTGTGTCAATTGCCTGGATGCATAAGACACCATAATCTCCTCAACCGAGGAACTGAAAAAACCCCTCCTCATCTCCAACAGATTTCTGCCGTCCCGCTTTATTTTTCACCTCGCCTCCTTTCGGCTTCCTTCACGCTTACCTTTCTTCTTCCACCTTCCCTCTCCCTTATAACACCTTTTTCCGACGCTCTTTTCCTCCCTTTCTACGTTCCACCTGTTCCCCCGCCGAGGTAAATATATTTCTACAAAATACAATCAAATAATTTTTTGCAAAAATCGATTCCTTTTATTATTATGCGTATAAAAATATAAAGTCATCGAAAAGTAAATTTAAAATATCTCAGGAAATTCTTAATAAAATAGAGCTTCATTATAGTGTTTTGAAAACGTCTTGACAAGGGCAAGAATATGCAATAAAAAATGGGATATTCTACCCAGTAAGCAAGAAACGTCAAAAAACATTTTAACTATATTGCATTAACATTACAACGTTGCTGCAATGTAGTTAAAATGTTTATTGATGTTTCTTGCTTACTGGGTATTTAAGAAGACAGATCACATTGACCTGGCCTTGAAAAAATCGCTCAAAGTCAATTCCATATTTTTATCATCTGTTCCCCTTAATATCCTACAACTTTTATCTAAAACATTTTTCTTTATCTAAAGCTGTTTCTGGGATCCATGGGGTTGGGTCAGACTTTAGAGATACCCTGTATCTATATATATAAAATAGAATGTCTGTATGTTTGTATGTATGTATGTTCTTTATACACTCTTAAACTATTCGACCGAATTTTTACCAAAAGTATATGAAATAGGGGTAGAATTTTCCAGGGAGTGTTATAGAGTGCATAGTTTTTCGTTACCGATTTTTTTGGGAACCGGTATCCAAAATTTTTCCAATTTTTCGGGAAATCATTGACCGAATTTTAAATAATTGTATATGAATTAAGGGTAGAATTTCCCGGGGAGTACCATAAAGTGTATAATTTTTTGTTATCGATTTTTTGGAAAACCGGTATCAAAAATTTTTCCAATTTCTTGGAAAATAATTGACCGAATCTTAAAGAATTGTATATAAAACAGGGGTAGAATTTCCCGGGGAGTGCTATAAACTGTATAATTTTTCGTTACCGATCTTTTTTGGAAACCGGTATCAGAAACTTTCCAATTTTTCTGAAAATAATTGATCGAGTAAAAAAAGATTGGTTACGACATGTTTAATCTATGAACACTCCTTATGTTTGTCCACAATAAGGATATTGAAACATAAATGAAGTTGTTTTAAGAAAAACAACTCCCGGGCGAAGCCCGGGTAACCAGCTAGTAATAACTATAACTATAGTTATATATTTCAAATATATAATTGTCTATATTATGTTTTTCTTTTTATTTAGAAAGTGCTTTACTGTGTAAAGCAGCGGAAGATTGAAAAAAAGTTTAGCAAGCCATTAAAACTTGCATTTTGTAAACATTTGCATTTGTACATGCAATTTGTGAATTTATTTTATTTTTACTCATTTTGAATCATTTTTGTTTTTAAATAACAATGCAAAAGTGTGAATTTGGAGTAAAATTTCTAGAAAATCTGAGAATTTTTTTTACAAAATTTGAGTAAACACCCTTATTGAAATTTCAACATTAGTTTTTATAACTATTTTATAACAAGTTGCTGTTTTCTTTAATTGATTTGCAATACGCGTGTGCAATACGTTCAACACCCACACAGCACAGAGGTAGATCCTGAGAATGTATTCAGTATATCACAAACGTAGATTGTATATATCCTGTTGATATCCAAAATACGTCTATGATATTTTGAGAACGTACTGAGGATGTTCTAATGTCTGCCCTAAAAACTTACTCAGTATATACTGAGAATATTTCTTGGTATATTGTGAGTATATTAAAAAAATATTTTGATCACATTTTACCAGTATCTACTAGAAAATATTTTTCTTGTTAACAAATCAAACAAATAATTTTGTTGCGTTAATGCAAACAAATTTTTGAATTTTGCTCACTGTCGACTCTTACCGAAGAAAGTTTAATGCCCTGCAAAGCAGGTATAAACGAAGGTCCCGGATGAGGAGCACACTTCGTAAACAAAAAGGGTTAGGTCTTAAGTCAGAGGCTCTGCTAGTGAGCACATCCTGACTGGCAAACTTGAGAACGCTGGAGAAACCCAGCCGAGCTGCCCTAGATATAGAGAAGTCAATGTTGAATCTTAATTACAAAAGAATACTGACGATGCGCCGCGTAGCGGGCGCGAACCGAACTCTCCTGCCGCGCGAGCCCGCGCTGCCGCCCGCGTGATAAATTTCGAATATTGTTAAAATATCAGTAAAATAATATACTATTCTGATAAATTTAGCATATCCTGAAAATATTCGATAAATAGACCGAATATTACTGATAAATTTCGAATATTCTTAAAATATCAGTAAAATAATATACTGCAAAATATATTATAGAGATATTATCAGTATATCTTGTGTACATCTATAGTATATTGAGTATTAATTCAGTATATACGAATGATATCATGTGCTGTGTGGGCAATGCGTGTATGTGTGTGTGGATACATACATATATACATACATATCCCACACAGCACATAATATTGCAGAAATATTGCAGTAATATTGCAATATAGTGGAAATATTACGTATTACAATGAAATATTTCAGAAATATTACTGATGTATTACACGTTTTTAAATAATATTGAAATATTACAGTAATATTGCTGCAATATATTGTCGAAATATAATACTTTAAGTAGCAAAATAATGTCAAATGACATTTTAATAACATCTTATTGATCTCATTAAGGTATTACACAATTATACGTATTGCACAGATAATATATACCAGTTAAAGAATTTTGGACTAAAAGAAAGAAAAATCTAAATCAAAAAATGTGATAAAATCAAAAGAGACTGACTTGTACTTTTGGGGAATAAAAGTGATTAAGATAAATTTTATAAGTGGTGGTATTTGATTTTATAACTTGTTATTTGTTTTGTAATAATAAAAGGTAATTATATATGCAATTAATTTTTAATTAAAAGCCAGTAAGTAAATTGATAATAAAATAAATGGATAAAATTTAAAATTTATATTTCTTATATAATCAACATCAAACTTTTCAAATTACGAGTTTGTCACACGGATAAACAGAACGTTTCTGAGTGCGTAAGTGGAGGAAAGAACGCTAGTGTGTGTGGCTATGCGCTTGGTCGCAGCACCGACCCCCACCATTCCCGGTCTTTTCTCGCTGTCTCTTGCATGGCTCCGTGGGACCACGCAATCACGTGTACGACACCGCACAGAAACAATCGTTTTAATTTCAGGTAATTTTTCTTTATTTAATAAATATTGTTCACACAAATATTTTTAAAAGTATTTTTGTATAATTATTACTAATATGTACATTGTACATATATATTTGGCAATTTGTTTTTAAATCTAAAAATAAAGATTACGTGGCATAATGGTCTGCAAAAACCATGTTAATATCATAAAAATCATTTCAAAATTTTTAACAGTTTAATCCAACTGGAGCCCTTAGTTGGAGATACGTGATAGAAATATGCCGATCCCAAATCTCCTAAAAAGCAGTTTAATCATTAATTAAATGATTTAACCATAATTATTTAACCATTTACATGATTTTACAATAATTATTGTTCTTATGCTATATGTTACAGTATTGCTTTCCATCAGTAGATGTTCATGCAGTCCAGAGCAACACCAAGTAGTTTGATAGAAGAGCAAAAAATTTATTTATTAGATATGTAAGTAAGGAAAAGTTAAATTTGATATAAACCATATACTTTCCAATATTAATACTGAAAATCCAAACTATACGTGTAACATCAACTACAGATTTTCAGTATACATAGATAGTGAATATCACAATACAGATTCATACTTAACCAACTTTTATATTTAAAATATATAATTAGATGTAAATAATAATTACTGTTTTTGTATTATGTTGCAGTGTTACATTGCTTTCCATCAGTGGAAGTTCACGCAGAGCAGCACCAAGCAGTTTGATTTCTATCAAACTCTTCTGAGCGACAGCTTCATTTATTAGATACATAAGTAAGAAAAATTTAAACTTGGTATAAACTGCGTTCCAATATTTTAATATCCAGTACTGAAAATCTAAAGTGTATGTATAACATTAACCATAGATTTTCAGTATAGACAGTGAATATCGGAACACGTCATACTTAAACCCGTACTCTTATGTTTTAATATGTAATTATGTATGAAATAAACAAGGTGATTTTTATTTCGTGTGCCAATCATCTCCGTTATAATTCTCTCAGAAAGTATTGATTTATTGGAAAAATGTTTCAGATAAAGTTGGAGAGTTCAAGGAGGACCAATAGACAATTTTATTAGATTTTGAGTCCGGGACCTGAGTTAAGCCTAATAGGATCCAAGTCAAATTATTTAAATAAAAACCCCCTTTTTATGGTATCATCTTTTTCTACTAATTAATATGAACAACTTTTGTCTGAAACATTTTTTATTTGCCTTATATTTTTTGAGATATTCAAGGAAAACTTGGTATTTTTTTCAATATTTAGCTTACCATAGATGTTTGTCAATAAATGTTCGTCGGAGTGAAAAGTGGTACAGGATTTTTTGACTTGATTTGGTTTCAAGAATATACTGTTGCAATTCTAATTTCTTTAAATAATTGTGTACACATGAAAACTTCAAGAAAATGTATACACAAATATTTAAAGAAATTAGGGTATTATTGCAATAACATATTCTTGAGACCATATCAAGTCAAAAAGTCTTGTATCATTTTCCTCTCCGACAAGCATTTATCAAGATATAAGCTAAATATTTAAAAAATTACCAAATTTTTTTTGAATATCTCAAAAAGTATAAGGCAAATAAAAAATGTTTTAGAAAAAAGTTGTTTACATTAATTAGTAGAAAAAGATGATGTAGGGGAGACTGGGGCTAAGCCGACACTATTTTTTCAAAGGCAATTTTTAATATTTAATTAAAATGTTTAGGCAAATTCAATGGTATATATTTAAAGAGTGTTTCGTCAGGTACAAAATTGATTCGG
>NW_020213418.1:0-1572 GCF_003070985.1 Temnothorax curvispinosus | reverse complement strand
TTATATGTATGCTATTGAGCTCCACGATGAGTCTTGTGGACACATAGCGGTTTGATCGAAGGATTTCAAGCACCTTTAAAGATCATCATAAGCGCTTTCCCATTTGGTCGCAGTAGCTTGTAAATGTTCTCGAAAGCGCGCGCGCGCGCGCGCTACATATCGTTACACTAATGCAAACAGTAGAATAACACAACATTGTCATATTTTTCGACTTGATCACTCGGCAACTCCGACGTTTTTATGTCCAGAACGGATAATTGCTTATCGGAGTATATATTTCTGACGGGCGTAATTCACCATCGCGCGCGCGGTTGCGACACACATATCCGCGCCTACTACCTCCGCGTCGCGCGGTAAGATCGGCAGTAACATTTCCTTGGTAATGTGTGTGTGTGTGTGTGTTCGTATGTGTATATAAATATATATAACCTCTCCTCTCCTCTCTCCTCTCTGGACCTGACTCGACATCGAGACATCTCCCACGCATCTTGGACAGTTTATAGGTGAATTCCTCGACGACGTCCTAGGCGTCGCGTCGTTGCATGTTACTTCCATGGGGGGTTACATATATACATATATATAGTCCTCGACCTTCTCCATGATCCTCCGCCGATATGATGTCACAGAGGTGATATGTGACACTCACAATGCCGGGTCCACTCCTCTACTGCTGATTTTTTAACTTCGTCTTTGGTATTTATATTCGGCGGCTCGTACAAATGACTTGCACTTCCTCCGCGTTCTCCCATTTTATTCACGTCTCCCTACCAGCCTGTCCTATTCTTCGTCGTCTACTGTGTGTGCCTATCTCAATATCCAAATTCTTTCCTGGGCCACTCCGCGCTGCTATTATTTTATTTAACGAAAATTGAATCACTTTTTCAATCACCAAAGTACCTTTAATTTCCACGTTTTCGGAGGAACGACTTGTTTTTGACGACCCTGGTGGATTGCCTGAGATATCCTCTCTACCGTTACAAAATAAATTATACCAATAAAGAACGGTATAATCAGCCAAACAATCACTACCGTACATTTTCTCTAGCATTTCGTGCGTTTTGCTAACTGTTATGTCCAGTTTGAAACAAAATTTAATATTTGCTCTTTGTTCCATTCTATTTTAATTAATAACGCTTTGGTCTAACATAGTATAAAAAATTTGTATCGTCCAATCAGTACATCTTCGTGCAGTACGGTATTCTCAACATTTTTGGTTAAATGTATCAGTGCACAGTGCCTCCTTTAGTCAAATTATAAAATTTTATGATGGTTGGTTCTTCTCCATCAGCAACTATGTTTTCTCGTTTATGTAAAGAAGACAATACTAAAACTCTTTTATTTTGTTTTGAATATAAAAGTAATGTCATATTATTCTTATAGAGAAAATATGACTTATTAGACGTAGTAAAGTTTAACATATTTTGCGGTATTTCTCTTAGGGACTGTTTAACTATAGTAATTGTAAGTGAAAAGTCCTTTTTCATGTTTTGCATTAGAAGCACAGAGATGAACTGATTATCACAAGTAATATTTCTGCGACTGTAACGATGAATAGGTTCTGATAATTTATAA
>NW_020213417.1:0-2829 GCF_003070985.1 Temnothorax curvispinosus | reverse complement strand
CGAAAAAGTTAGTATTAATTATAAAAAGAACTATATATTTAATGTTGAGAAAATTTATAATAAGCTCGATCGTGAAAATAAACATTTAGAATTACTTATCGAAAAACCCATGGGCAGAATGATATAAAAGTAGAATATTAATAAAAAAGGCTGTGCAATATAACATCGTAATTTTAGATCGATTTATGATAAACGATTGTGTACTTGATGCGAAATTACCTCGACTTAGGTACTTAAATTACATAATCTCTGCTGCCGGTAGTACGCTGGGAAGATTGCATATGTGTGCAGAGTTTGTAGTTCGCGCATGTTCAGGAGGATCTTAAGACATGATTCGATTATTTATGAAGTGCGCGATACAAAATTACGTGCGCATCATTACTTGCACATTAATTCAATTGTTGGAACTAAATAACGTGTATGCGATAAATAACGATCTATGTACAAGCAATAAACAAGTAACAACAATAAATTAATGTTGGTACGTATACCGGTGTATAAAGCAAACGTCATTTGACATTATAGAAAAAACAAAGTGAAAAAGTATCAATATAGCCTATATGTAATATAAATTGTTTTTCTATTTAAAAATGCCGTTTTATTTTATACTCCCATAAATATTCTGGAAAACAGAAAATTTAAACATGGTCGCACCGCGATCATTTAACAAACTCGGTGATGCGCGATCGTCGAATGATTCCTCTTATGAAGAACGATCACCATGATCGCAAGATCGATATGAAACCATTAAATCGACGATAATCCTGGATAATTTTTGAAGCGATATTTCGCGCGTAGGAACGGGATCGTTTCATTAGCGCGGCACAATGGCGGAAGTTGGATAAATGATGGGCAATAATGAAACATTAATGGCGCAGTCAGTTTGAAATGACGAAGCCAACTAGCTATTCAATACTATATTTCCCAGCCTCATTTCTCTGTTTTGTCGAATCACCATTTTGATATTAATTTGCCATTACACACACGCAGGAACAATAAATATACTATTTCCGTAAATGTCGACAAAGAATAATATACTATCAATATAATATCATGCATAGTTAATATTTAGGTACTAAAATTAAATTAATATTTTTGATGTGTAATTAATTTATCAGACGAAAAGATACTCAATTGTAAACAGACGTATACATATATTAAACAAGTTAAAAGAATATATAAAAGGATAATAATGACTTTATAATTAAAAAAAAATGTTGTTAACAATTTATCAAATCCTTTTTATCTTTGTATAATGATCTCACAAAGATATATACTTCTGAAATCTTGCACTATTAAACATCCAGGTTTAATAAATCTTTATTTTTTATATTTCTAAATCTTCACATGATTAAATAATTCAATATTTAAAGATTTTCAGTCAGTTCATTAAATTTTCCAATAAATGAAATTTCGCACTCAAGTCGCTTTATACATATAATTTTTACATTTTCGAATTGATGTCTTTTAGATTACTGACATCTTATATTTTATATGTGATCAAAATGGTCAATCACATAAATATACTATATTGTGTTATTATTAAATATACTACAATATTATATTATCCGACCGCCATAGTGTCCGACTATAGCGCGGTGTTTTGACTATAGAGCGATTACTCCGCTGACACAGCGCACTCGTAAATGCTTTCAAGCGAGCCGGTATAAAAAACCTCGCTCCTTCCGTTGGGGTCCCAGTTGGCACATATTTTTTCCGAATTTTCGCGTAAAGTAAATGCGAGTATCTTCCATTCGTCGTCCACGTTGTAACGCCAGCCGAAACAACCCATGTTCGACTACGCGTAGCTCGCGAAGCGGAACGATTGTGTTTGGATTGTCGAGCGGTTAAGCCGAAAAAACCGCTCAACATTGAAAATGAATTTCCAAACGCGTATCGCATATTTTCTCCGGCACTTTTATAGCTCAATGACGCGTATCGCGCGCTTGCAATGGGGCAAGCTCAATTCGCTAATACCAACGTGACCGCAGACAGCTCTATCGGCCTGATGTCGAGCGGTTTCGCGGATCGACAGTTCGACATTGGCCGCGATAATCGAGAAATTAAAGGCAACGTATATTAAATGAAACGTAAAACTTAATTTCCATCCAGAAATTAAGTTCGGGAATTAAGCTTTATATTACGGGAATTATTCTTAATCTTTTATAAATAATAGACTTCGAAACGTCTTTATTTCCCAAGAGTCGAACGGGGATCTCTAATGCGATTCATTTTACGTAACGGGAAGAACAAATTAACAAGCAGAATAATCAATTATTGTTCTAAATCAATTTTATCGTACATGGCTTGGTATCAATACCGTTTAAATTGCATAATTGGTTTCAAAGATGGAAATATCGGCGATGTATCATACGTATAATCTCATTGGCAACAAAATGCGTTTTACGGTTTATTTTATAATACACAGATCCATGCGTTGGAATTTTCACCCAACGCTTTTATCTATAAGGGCATAAATCTATAAGAGATACTTCTTCATTACAGTACCTTAACCGCGATATGCATTTATGACGGATAGCGAAAAAATAACCTCGACTTTGGGCGGCGCGCGATATGTAATGGCGGATGGGGGGGGGGGGGTTACTTCCGGATGCGAAAAACAATGAAAAAAAAGTACGCGTCCGAGCGAGACCGAATTTCATCGCGTGGATGCGTAGCCGTATAGTTCGTCAAAACGACGCGACGCGCGTCCCACCCATGCATGGAGTGAAATCAAAACGACCCGACGCGCGTCCCCGTTTTGTCCCCCTATTTCTATTTCGTTTACGAGCAAAAGTCGTTTGCTCCAATTTGATTTATCCTCTCTCT
>NW_020213416.1:0-1017 GCF_003070985.1 Temnothorax curvispinosus | reverse complement strand
AGTACAGATTCTGGTGTTGACGGTAATGACTGCACTGCTGACTGTGGAATATAGATCTTTTAATGAGTGATGACTCAAATGTTTCAATTTCACCGCCAGAAAAAGAATTTTCAGTATCTTCAGCATCTATAGCATCTTCAGCATCTGTAGCATCTTCAGCATCTTCAGTTGGTCAGTCAAGGTCATTATGTTCAGTTGGTCAGGCAAGGTCATTAAGTTCAGTTGGTCAGCTAAGGCCATTAAGTATTGCAAGGAAGAATTTACTTTATCCACCACCTGACCAATCTGCAATTCAGAAGATGAAGGAATCTCGTAAAGAGCAGGAACATCTGTCTAAAATGATAACCAATACGACTGATTCTATAAACACGCTCGTGAATAATTTATCAGAAAAGCGTTCACAATCTGTCACTTCTGTCGATAACGACGATAGTGGAGAAGAAGCAGCAATGGCAAAGGCATTACTTTATGCGTTGAAAAGAGTAAAGTCCAAGTACAAGATCCAATGTTATATGCACTGTTTATCTGTTGTGGATAAGTTCCAGAACATGAGAGAAGTGGAAAGTGATGAGAATCTGTAATTCCTTCTTCGCTCGGCCACCAATAATATTGAAGACAGGTTCAAAAACTGTCCGGCACATTGGGAATTTTTGGATTTGCTACAAAATACATTTACACTTAATATATATACACATATATAATATATATAAATATATAACGTATATGCAACATAATTACAAAAAATGTGATTTTTTAGATAGATATAACATATTTGTTTTGCGTTTACATAATGTGTCACTTTTTGAGTTGTTAATAACATTTTAATTTCTTACACATTTATGCATATCTAATATAAAGTATAAGAGGATATTTTTTAAAGTTACTAATAACTAGCGTTTAATTTTTTCATAGTTTTCGTTTTTGTGGACGAATGTTCCTATTGTATGTACTTATTTAGAAGTGCAATGTTCCTAGCCAAAGTACAAACTTCAGTACCTGATGTCAGTATTTTTTTTT
>NW_020213415.1:0-1664 GCF_003070985.1 Temnothorax curvispinosus | reverse complement strand
CTTTAGGAACTTGGTAAATCTCTTACATGGGTTTTCGGCCGCTGAGAAAAAGCACAGTGTCGGTTATAATAGCAGGTATCAGGTGCAAAAATATCGTACAGACATCGTGCACGAATTTATGTTTGCTGGGGAAAAAAAAATAGTACCAGAGAAAATGTATGCTCGGTACCTGCGTGCCATACAGTTCATTTAATTTAGTGAATCTTCTCCAAGTAATGGGATTTTGACATATCGACACGTAATTGTAAATTAGCGCTCTCTCGGTTTCTGGAACATCCGGATTCGCGTTCTCGATGCTCAATAGAGTATTTCTAACAAAAATACGTACTATAAAGTTATATGTATCTTGTATGTACTATTTTGTTGTTTAGAGAAGAATATATTAATAAAAGTTATAGAATATATATATATATTCAAAAATACAAAAGATATTTTATATTTAATCAGATATTTAATCAATGTTATATATATTATATATATATATAAGGATATATATATATAATATATATAACATTGATTAAATATCTGACTAAATATGAAATATCTTTTGTATTTTTGAATTGTAAGCTTACTTTCTTTTGGCAGTGTCCCAACTCGCGGCGATAAAATGTGAAATGACATAATCTGCGGGCACTATATCTGCCGCATTTTCAAGGTCGATATGCAGTGTACGTAACAAACCTAGGGCACACCCCACGACTACACCCATAGCACCATAGACATTGTTGATCCAGCCTTCTACAGGCGACTCGGCCGTTGATGTTACAATCGATGGTCGTACGATACAGGTTGGAATTCCGACACTGTATTGTCGAACAGTATCTTCAGCGATCGCCTTTGTATATGCATATGAATTCGGCCATTTACCTATTAATCTGTATTTATATAAACAGATACAGTAGTGTCTCGCGTCAAGTGTAAGCGTATATGTATTACGTAATATAAGAGGCAAAAATTAAAAAATATATATAAATAAGAAATTTTTTAATAAAAAAAACATGCAAATTTTTTTATCGACAAATTATCTTTTTAATTAATTGCAGAATAGAAAAGTAAGAAATTAAAAATACTGCTTGTACAATTATAAAAATTACATCGCAATAAGTTAGTTAATTAATGTAATAAAATGCATGCTAGTGACCTGAATAATATTTGATTCTTTTAATTTTATTGAAAGGCACTTACGTTGGTGTAAATTTGTCTAATTTTTCATCGTCTAGAATATCGAGTAAGGTCAAAATCTTATCGGTTTTTATAGGTGGTGGATAATATCTTTCTTCAATGAAATTGTGCACACAATAAGCAAATGCAGTGGATACATAAACAAATACCTAAAAAATATTTTAAACTAACAATAAGTAAGTTGAATTTTTACAAATCTGAAAACTTGGTTAAAATAATCTTTCTTTTACATACCTTTAAATTCGGCATTTCTTTCGCGATAAGAAGAAGCTGCTTCGTTCCTCTTACGTTTATGTTCACCGCTATTCGAATCGCTTCGTTAAATCGTACAGTCGCTGCCAAATGGAAAATTACGTTTGTGTCTAAAAGACGTTCTCGACTTTCCTGCGACAATCCGAGATCCAACTTGCTTAAATCGGCTTCTATCATTATTATTTTGGTACTAAAGTTAGGCTGCTCTTTCTTCAGTCTGTCGTAAACCT
>NW_020213414.1:0-3107 GCF_003070985.1 Temnothorax curvispinosus | reverse complement strand
GGCGTTCCTCTACCTCGCGAGGCGCTCCTTTGCCTCGCGAGGTAGAGGAACGCCAAAGAGCCATAATTTTGATCGCATATAAAGCTAAGTCTAATCAACCGAATTTAAAAGAATTATATATGAAATAGGGGTAGAAAAGACTGAAAAATATAATAAAATTAGAAATAGATAGATATCTCCAAATTTGCGGAAATTAATATGTTCAGAGTATTCTAAAATGTCGCAATATTGCATTGAAATCGCATGTCCCCACGTACGATTTGACGTGGCGCATGGCATGACGGATCTTCCACCCGGCACCGCGGCGGCGTTCCCGGGGAAGACGTATACGCGACGCGGACGCGACTTCCTAAAACCCTGACTTAATTAATTTATATATGTAAGCGTCGATATGTTCCGAGATACAATGGCTCTATATCTGACTAATCGTAGATTTGTCATTTCAATAAAAAAAATTCTGACTCACCACGCCGATGTGCAACGGGCGGAGTTGTTCAGCCACGTAGCTACGATGATACTGTAACATACAAACATAAGATTCAAATTAAAGAAGCGTTCAAAATAATCAACATTTTTCAAAATATAATTTTTACGCGCAACTAATTTGTTTTTCAATAAAATATTTAGCAACACAATCATCTGTGTTCACCGAAAACGATCTTTATAAGAGTAAAATTTTAGATAATTTTTTTCTCTAATTATTTTTAATTTATCGAGATAAAACAATTCGAATAAATAAAAAAGAACTATTTTAATTTTACGCAGATATAAAGAGATGATACTCACCCCAAGGTTGCTCCGCCAGTGCCCGATGCCTCTCCCAGGCCTCCTCCTCTCAGGGGATACTTAGGCTTCATCGTCTCACCGCACAGGACACTCGCGAGAAACACTCGCGGATAATAAACTACAATCGCGCGCGGACTAATTTCATTAAAAGTCTTTCTCGCGCGATACTGTACGGCACTTCCGTTTAGAAAAGTCCTTTAGTCCGATTACTTGAACGGCACTCCCGAAGCAAACGCGACGAACCGGCTGCGGTTCGTTCATTCAATTAAATCGGCGGACGAGGGTACGTTAGCTTCCCCGTCTTTGAATTTTTATCCAAGCAGAACAAGAGTTTTGCTTGGGTAAAATCCTCGTACTGGGTACTGGAGCCTTCCCACCTCGCCAAGGTCGTACCCGTGGGAAGGAAAAGTACTTTTCTCTGTAATATAAAAGCGAATAACATGAATTTTTCATGCAAATTTGAAGGAGTCGCGACGCCGCGTGCTCCGCGTCGTTCCGCGTTCATCACCGCGTTACCGGCGTTACGTTGTTAATGGGCGACGTAATAATGGGCGACGAAATGTTCCGAGATGTTGGCAACTTGCCGCGATACTACGCAAGTCGAGCGGACGGTTAAAGACACGCACTTCGTCAATCAGAGATACGCTGTTGAAATCAAATATCGCACGCACAGTACGTTACCAAACTCGTAAATCGAGATTATGAAGCATTCACGAACGGGCGATGTATCGCGGCGTTCCGTTATCACCGATCGAATCACCGGAATCACTTGACACGATCAATATCTCTCAGCTTTTTTTCCCTACGGAGAGAATCGGAGCTAAATCACACGACACGTCCGGCACGTCAGCGTTCTTCGCGAATCCAGACATGGCGGGAGGAGCGACTATCACTCGCAAATATCACAGCGCGAAACTGCAAAGCAAGTCGTTCATACATACCTCCGCCTCGACGTCTCGAGTGAGCGCGTCGCGCGACACGTTCATTCCGATAAACACCTCATACACTCTAAATTGTTTTACACACACGGCACATGGCGCGCGGTACTCGATCGCGTAGCGCGTATTCCCGCGGCCCGCGAAACGAGGAAGCAGGAATGCCAATCACCGAAACGAGCGCGTTCCGAAAACAGCACGAAGCACGGTGACGTCGGTGACGAGCGCGCGCGGAGCACAAACACTTCCTACCGGTGCGAGATTCCTCGGAAGAATGGAATGATAACTGAGTCACTCACGCAGGTAACACTACTCCGAGCGTTGACGGAAACAAGTGACAAGTCCGCTCATCGCCAGAAACAACGTCGAAAACGCGCCGATCTTCGAGGTACGGAGCTTTCGAGTTCAACGGTCACGCCGCTAGTACGGACTGCGCAGGTGCCTACACTGCCTACTACATCACCGTCACCGTATCGATCCGCCGCGCCGGCGGCGCGGAGCGGCGCATGACGTCACGGCCTACGCGCGCGGCCGCGGTCGGTTTAAAAATACCGAAAACTTTCAACGAACAATAAAAGACAACGTATGCCGAATCTTTCGTTAACTTTCACAGGTTTAACTGGCTGTATTCTACGTTCTGCGTTCTGTCTCGGTGGTGTCTGGTCGACGTAGCTGTCTCTCGAAACGCGAGTGTTATATACATATATCGCGAACACGTAGTGATCATTAGCCTGGCGATTACGTAACTCCCTCATACTACGTTTACGCGAGCGTTACTTCTGTAGTAACTTACGATATATCATTCGTTTACGCGGAGTAACGTATCGTAAGTTACTACAAAATCCCGTTTACGCGACGGACGTATCGTAAGTTACTACAGAAGTAACGCTCGCGTAAACGTAATAACAGTCAGTACGTGAGGGATATCGAGGCGACGGTGGCTGTTTACGCGGAACAGATATTTTTGCGCGATTTATCTATGTTTAAAAAATATAATATAAAATAAGGTAAAAAAAAATATAATATAAAATAAGGTAAAAATATCATCAACAGGTGCAATCAGATGCAACTCCCGGGCCGGCCGAGCGCGCGGCCGCCGCGGCCAGAATAATATCCCCTCCAGCTGCTAGTTCAGACACGAACCATTAGCACGGACGCAAACCATGTGCGGTTACCGAGCGATACGACGTAGTTGAGTTGCACTTTCTCAGGCGGCGCGTCGGAAAATGCAACACAGCAACACACGAAAAAGACCGGGATGGCCTCTCTCAGGTTTCTCTCTGGTTCAAACAATAGATGATGCAACACGACGATAATTATGAAGCATAAACTCAGAAACGTGTGTGACCGCAAGTTATCGCGATCGCGGGTACCCAGATACCCGGT
>NW_020213413.1:0-2830 GCF_003070985.1 Temnothorax curvispinosus | reverse complement strand
CACAGGTGAAATACAATGTAGATTGACAATTGAAGGACGCGCATGTTAGACATACCTGACATACTCGCTGAATCAGGTATTGCAATCCGGTCCAAAACTACAAGCGGATATATTTGTAATATTGTTGAGGTTCCGAATCGGCCGCGTCGCGCTTACCGCGGACGTTAAACAGATGTTCCTCCGAATCCTGGTCGAGCCCGGTCATTGTAATTACCAGCGAATAGTGTGGCGCTTCTCCGAGGACGAACCGACCTTAGACTACCTCATGTTGACTGTCGTCTTCGGGTTGACATGCTCTCCGTTCCTGGCGATCCCTTGCCTGCTGAAGCTGGCGGCTGAAGGCAAGGTAAGCTACCCGTTGGCCGCAGCCATCTTGGAGGAGAGCGTTTACGTCGACGATGTGGTGGCGAGCGTTGACTCGAAGGGGGAAGCCCCGTGAGCTCCAGCGGCAACTGCAAGCCTTGCTTGGGGCTGCCGGCTTCGAACTCCGCAAGTGGGCTAGTAGCCACCCATCAATCTTAGCCAATCTCAGCCCAGAACTCTGTAGTCAATCGCTACTGTCATTTGAATCTCCTGAGGAGCAATTCCTCAAGGTTCTCGGCCTTCGTTGGTATCCACAAACGGACGACTTTGGCTTTCAGGTCAATCCCTTGGACCGGGATTGCACTAAGCGCACCATTCTTTCTGAGCTAGCTCGCATTTTCGACCCATTAGGCTTCTTGACGCCGCTCACTTTCGCGGCCAAGCGATTGATCCAGCGACTCTGGATGCTCAAGCTGGAGTGGGACGATAAGCCTCCCCCTGAGATATGTGCTAAGTGGGATAGGTACAAATCGGAGCTTCCCGCGCTGGCTTCCATTCGCATACCCCGTATTATCGCAACAGACACCGTAATCAGACGAGAGCTCCATGGGTTTTGCGACGCGAGCGAGCAGGGCTACGGAGCCGTGATCTATATCAGAACAGTTACCGCGAGTGGGTGGTGATCCGCATGCTCAGTGCAAAATCAAGGGTGGCCCCACTCAAGGCCATTACATTGCCGCGACTTGAACTTTGCGCAGCGGTTTCGGTTTCGGATCTGTTGGAGTACGTCGAGAGCATACTCCAAGCTAAGGTTATCATCGACGACGCGTATGCGTGGTCGGACTCCGAAGTCGCCCTCGCGTGGATACGTTCGGCCCCCCATCGGTGGAAGACGTTCGTGCGTAATCGCGTCGCCCGTATACAGTCCAACAAGGACATAAGCGTTGGGGGAAGGTAGATACGAAATGCAATCCGGCTGACTGCTGTTCAAGGGGGTTGTTTCCTCGCGAGCTAGTCGACCACCCAATTTGGTGGACGGGTCCCGCGTGGCTCGTCGACTTTGAGCCTACTCCGGAAACGATTCCAGAGATCGATGACCTCCCGGAAGAGGAAGAAAAATCTCGCGCTTTGTCTCCGTGAACGCTGACGTCGCGGACACCCCGACAGTCGTTGACTCGCTCCTCGATCGCTTCTCTTCATTGGATACGATCGTAAGGATACTCGCCTATTGCCTCCGGTTTGGCAAACCCAGATCAAACTCGCTTAATAAGACGCCCCTCGTGGATCAAGTCGAATTCCATTTGACCTTGCTGCATCTGGTCAGGCTCGTTCAATCGCAGTGTTTCGCGGAGGACATCGCTCGCTTAAGACGCCACCAGTTTTGCTCTAAGCCTATCCGTCAACTCGCCTCCTTTCTGGATGAACGCGGACTCCTCAGGGTGGGCGGTCGGCTAACACACTTCGCAGTATCTTATGGGGTCAAGCACCCGCCGTTGTTGCCCGGAAAACATCGGCTCACCGAACTCGTGATAGAGCGCACCCACCGTTTGCACTTACATCCGGGTCGCCGAGCGCTACACTACCTCTTGTCGCAGGAATTCTGGATTCTGGGAGCCCATCAGGCCATCAGACGCTGTCTCTCGCGCTGCTACCGGTGTTTCAGAGCGAATCCACGCACCGCACAGCCGTACATGGCGGATCTGCCAGCGGACCGAGTGCGTCAGGCAAAACCGTTCTCGATCACCGGAGTTGACTATGCCGGGCCGTTCTCGGTCTACAATCGTCGTTCGCGCGGGGCGACCCCCTTCAAGGCCTACGTGTGCCTGTTTGTTTGTTTCACCACAAAGGCGGTCCACCTGGAGCTTGCCTTCTCGTTGACCACCGAATCGTTTCTGTCGGCTCTGAGGCGTTTCATGGCTAGGCGCGGCCGCTGCTCGCAACTCTATAGCGACTGCGGGACCAACTTTGTTGGGGCTCAACGAGAGCTCGCCAACTGCATGCAGGCCGCCTCGGAGAGAGAGAAAATCCGGTGAACGTTCAATCCTCCCTCCGCGCCCCACTTTGGGGGCCTCTGGGAAGCGGGGGTCAAGGCGATGAAGACCCATCTCAAACGCGTAATAGGATCGCAGATCCTCACCGTGGAGGAATTCGGCACCCTGATCGCGCAAATCGAGGCTATCCTAAACTCCAGGCCCTTGTGTCCTACGAGCTCCGATCCCAACGACCTCGAGGTGCTCTCGCCAGGGCACTTTCTCACCCTGGAACCGCTCGTCGCGGTTCCGTGTCCGGACCTGGAGCCAGTGCCGATGAGCAGGCTCGATCGATGGCAATTGGTGCAACATATGCACCAACATTTTTGGAGACGGTGGCATGAAGAGTATTTGCACAACCTCCAGCAGCGATCGAGGTGGCTAAAGTCAGCACCCGCGATACCGAAGGACACGTTGGTCCTCTTGAAGAGCGAGAATACCCCTCCATTGCAATGGAAGCGGGGACGAATCGTGGAGTTGTGCCCGGGCCGTGACGG
>NW_020213412.1:0-4190 GCF_003070985.1 Temnothorax curvispinosus | reverse complement strand
TGTAGGATCCGAAATCAGGATACGAAGTTCACTGGTAAAAGAGACTTTATTCGATACAGATAAGAGCGCAATGGCTTGACCGTTCACGGAAGATTCTCCTTCTCAACTAACTCTCCCCTCTCCTCTCTACTCAGAGCTCGCTTCTTAAAGCCGCCCCCCTCGCCGCGTCTGTCGGTCGCCGTTCGCGATAAGGCGTGCGTGTTTAGACGCCGCCGTCGAGGCTCGAATATCCGGTCTCTCGGCGCTGTCAACCGCGGAAAATTCCCGGTTCCCACACTCGGCCATTCGACAACCGGCATCGACCTCGATGCCGTCTGATGCTTGGATATAGTCCTCAGTGTCATAGTCCGTCAATTCGTCAATGTTTAAGTCTATCCCTCGATGTTTCGGCCATGGCTTCATATGGTCAGCTGAGGTACTCGTACGGTTGGGTCCCTCACACTCGCTTAGTTTCTCAACGATATACCTGTCGTTTCGCAGCTCAGACTTCACTTTATAAGGCCCCAAAAACTTCGGTCGCACCTTGAGTCCGGGCCCCATCTGTGTCCGTTGAATAGCCACGACGTCTCCAACTCGATACTTAAATGGCTCCTTGCGCTTACGATTGTAAGTCTTTCGGTTCTCCTCTTGGACCTTCAAGATGCTTTCCCCGGCTTTGCGTCGTAGTTCTGTCCTTTCTTGACTAAAAGTCTCGATAGTCGCTTCTTTAAGGAGTTCCCGTAATTTTAGGTCGTCCTTTAAAATTAACTTTATCTTAACACCTATCTCTCGCGTCTTTTCCGGCTTATAATCGCGTACTATCGCTTCTATTTTCTCTCGAACGTCTTTCTCACGAATATACGAAAAATCGGGTACACTTGCATCTTCTATCGCGTCTATCTTAAATACCTCGGGTATGTCTGGAATAATCTTACGGATCGTGACTTGACCCTTCACTGAACGTAACTCGATCTGATTTAAAAAGTCGGCCCCGATCAAGACTGCACACTTCATTATTTGATTATCAACAACGTGAAAAATGATCTCATATGTCTCATTATCAATTACAACGTTCGTCGCGAAAGAACCATATGTACTGTTATTCGGCGCGCCTACACCATCAAAACTAATCTTATCTTTTAATTCGGGACGGCCTATCTTTTCATAACAATCCCGATTCATCAGGCTCAAATCACTTCCGGTATCGATGACGCTAATAAAACATTGATTCGCGATTTCTACTTGCTTAAGCTGTTTTTTTCGCGGACTATCCGAAATTACATACGCGCTTTCCTTCTGCGTCGCCTCTCCTTTACATAGCTTGGCAATGTGTCCGTGTTGATTACACTTGAAACACTTGGCACCCTTGTCCTTTGCCGGGCACGCTTTACTCATATGATCTTTATCGCCGCAGTTGAAACATCTCTTCGTCTCCGCCGACTTTGTGTCTGGAGCCGTCTTCTTCTTCTTAAATTCCTCTTGCTTCGTCTGCTTCGCTCTTGATTTTCCCTCCTTTTTGATCGCTTCGTATCGACTGAACTTTTCCTTTAGCTCGCGTATTGACTTTGCCCCGTGTAACACTTGCTTGTTCACTGCTTCGTCTTGAATACCTCCGATAATGTATTGAATTACCGATGTGGTGTCGACATCCGCCTGCGCGGCAATATCAAGCATCTTATATATGTACGCTTGATACGATTCATCGGAAGCTTTCTTTCGTCGCGCTAATTCTTGATGCACTACGTAACTGTCCACTGTGTCGGCAAACTCTTCTGTTATCGCTTTCAACTGTCCGTCCGGCGTAACGAAGGATGTATAATGAATACTCGGCTCATCTATCGGCACGTGGAAGAAGCCATCCTTCAAATCCAGAGTGCAGAATACTTTAGCTCTTGCCAGTCTGTCCAGCTGATCTTCCACCAATGGTAATGGATACCTATCTCGTACTATCTTCCGATTCAAACGCCGGTAATCGACACATAATCTTGGCTCTCCATTCTTCTTTTTTACTAGCTCGATGGGACTAGCGTATTCCGAACGACTGGGACGGGCTATCCCCTTGCTGATCCATTTATCAACAATTTCATTCACCATGCTTCGTTGTTCCGCTGATAACCTTCGCGGGTTCTGATGAACGGGCACCTCGTCTTTAAGTATCAGGTGCATTTTCACGCCACTATCTTTTGTCTTCTCGGGACAATAATTTTGCACCATCTCCCGCACGCGTTCCTTCACCTGGACATCTTCTATGTGGTTGAGGTTAATCTCGTCTTTCGCTTTTTCATCTTCTTCATCTTGAATGTTGACACATAAAACTTCTGACCACGCCATTTCTTCTTTCGTCACGTCTGTGGAGGTCTTCGATTCTTCGTTGTCGAATTCCGTCAACGTTGCCTTCTGTTTTCGTATATGGATTTCTGCGAAATCGGATAATTCGCCACCTAAGAGAAAATCGTACGTCGTGAAGTAATCAGGCACTACATCGATGTCCAACGTAAGGGTGAGACCGTCTATTGTCACATCCGCCGTAAATCTTCCTAATGTGCTGCAATCCGTGATACCCATGCCGTTGAATTTCATTGTTACGGGCCGGATCTGTGGAGCACCGATTAGTACATAAAAGCTCGATCGCATTAAGTGCAGATCACTACCAGAATCGATTACTGCCGTTACGTCTTTATTTAAAATCTTCACATCCTTGTATATCTTCTTGTCGCCGTGTGATCGTACTATGTCGACCCTCTTCGGTGTAGCATCTTTGTTTTGTGCGTCCGATCCTTTCGAACATTTCGCCGCAATGTGGCCAAATTCTCCGCAAGAATAGCACTTCGATCCCTTCGCCTTGTGCGGGCACTCCTTGCCCAAATGCTTCGTATCGCCACAATTATAACACTTTTTAGGGTTAGAAGTCGCCGTCACTCGATTGCCACTGCTTGCCATCTTGTCCTTACCCGCCGTCTGCGGTCGATGCTTCGCCTTATTTCTATTGGTCCGCTGCGTCTCATATTGTACGAACCTCTGCCGTAATTCTTTAATTGTCGTCGCGTTGTATAGAATAGCCTTATTGGATTCTTCGTCTTTCACGCCATCGATTATGTATTGTATCTTGGCTTCTATCTCCATCTCCGCATGACTCGCTAACTCTAACACGCGATAGATGTACTCTTGAAATGTTTCGTCAGTTTTTTTCGTCACTGCACTCAGTTCTTTGTGTATTTGTCTGCTATTTAATGTTTTGTCGAATTCCTCGACAAGCGCTTTCTTGAGATCACGATACGACTGCGCATGACACTCGAAATTAGCGAAAAGTTTCGCGGACCCGCGCAATAGCCTTTTCACATATATAACCCTTTGCGCATTCGTCCAAGAACACAACTCGGCCGTCTCTTCAAATAGTGCGAACCATCTTCGTACGCTTTGCGTGCCATCTCCACTAAAAGTCTCTAGCGCATCTTCAACATCCTTAAATGTCAGCACTGTTCTCGAACTATTACGCGTTTCCCCGCGCGTGATACGGCCATCGTCAACAACAATGTCTTCATTGGCTCGTACCATTTCTAGTTCGCGAATCGGAGTCGATCTCGCACCGCCACCTGTCGCGCCGCGCGTCACGCTCACCGCACCGCCGCGCGCAATATCCCTCATGTTGCCGCGTAAAACGCTCGGCACGCCGCCGCGCGCGCCCACCATGTTCCCGCCTTGATCGTCACGTTGTATAAAAGTATTATCCGCTTCTTCATCGATGTCGTCTTCCTCGTCGCTCGTGTCATCCTCGTCGTCCTCGCCTCGTTGCAGAGCCGCCCGCAATCTCTCACGGAGAACCGGCTTTGTTCCCGACACCCGTAATCCCAGCTCGCGTAATCGGCTCTTCAATGCTTCCTTCGATAATGTCGTCAGATCGTCGCTGTCCGCCATTAGCGCGTTTTCACCACCGAAAATTCCTGACGTCTCATCCGTCTGTGATAAGTTATCTTTTGGCTCTAAAGCCTTTCGCAGCCTTTCACGTAACGCCGCTCGGTTACCCGTCGTTGGCAATCCGAGATCCTGGAGCTTCTCTGCTAGCTCGTCAACCGTCATTTCGGTCAACGCATTTGCCGCGCTCGTCGTATCCGTCGTATTCGCCATGTTCGTCGTACTCGCCGTTGTTTCGCCGTTTCGATACGCGCACTTCTCTTCTAGTAACACGTAATCGCACCTCACCGTATCTGCCA
>NW_020213411.1:0-2590 GCF_003070985.1 Temnothorax curvispinosus | reverse complement strand
ACATTTGCTTGTATACAAATTTTAATTTTTTTATTTATAATTAAATAAATATATATATATATATATATATATATTTTAAATTTATAAATATATAAAGATTGCAAATATAATTAATTAAATAAATATTTATAAACATAAAAACTAAAATTCGTAAATGTAATGTATAGAAATCACTGTTCTATGCTTTTCTATTTAAAAAAGTGTTACATTAAAAACCTTTACTTTGCATAATAAATTTTAAATTTAATATTTAAATGCATACCAATAATTATATTATTAACTACATTGAGAAAAAAATGGTAATTTATAATGTTTCTTGCACTCTTATTAAGGAGGTTCGATGGCTACAACAAAATGCAGAGAGTTTCATAAAATTTTAATATGTTATTCTGGAATGCAAAATAGAATTATGTAAATTTATTAGGAATTTTTCACCGTCCCGTTTTGAAAAAAATCTACTCCAAAAATTTAAAAAGTACAATTTTTGGATTAGATTTTTTTCAAAACAGGACGGTGAAAAATTCCCCAAAAATTCACATAATTCTATTTTGCATTCCAGAACAACATATTAAAATTTCATGAAACTGGCTGCATTTTTAACATAGGTTTTTATGGGAAATGACATATTGCATATACCTTCAGAATGAAATAAGTGCAAGAAAAAATGCAAATGATAAAGAAAAAGAAATTTGCACATGTAACTTAATAATTTACAAATAAATGAGCAAAAGAAAGGGGAAGGTTACCGCACATTTCGTAGAAAAATTAATTATTAAAGCATAAATTGCTTGATTTTTCGTCTGCTAGACTGTCATGGTCGTGAACGACGTGAACAGCAGCACGCATTATACACGCGGCGACCAATCAGAGCAATCCCCTTCATTCCCACTACTTCAAACGCTAGTGCGCTGTTTCCAGAACCCCCGCGTCCCACTACTCCCTCCGATGAAGCCATCGAACCTTCTTAAATTTATTTTACCTATGCATGTTCAAGCGGCCAAATTACGAGCAACAACAGAAGGATAAATGGATAAAAATAAAAACACTTTCTTAAATAAACAATACACATGGGTAACAGTGAGTTCTATTATAATTCTCGTATAGTTCTGAACGTGTTCTAACGTTTATTTCTAAAGTGTTCTGACGATAAGCATTATTTATTCATATTTTAAATAATTTTTATCGCCCAAGAAAGACGCATTTACGGGTATGTGGGTGAGACGCTGTAGAAAATCTCGGAGTTCTGGCTTATATAAAATATTTTTCGTACAGTTCTAAGCATACTAAAACAATTTCTAAAAAGTTCCGGGCATTGGCAATGTTGTATAATTTTTAAATAAATTAATAACGCACGAAAGTCAGGAATTTATCGAGAATAGGGTCTTTCTCGAGCGATAAGAATTATGTAAAAAATGAATAAATAATGCTTATTGCCAGAATAAAATGGGACAACGTTAGAACATGTTCCAGAACTACACGAGAATTATAGCAGAACTCACAGAACTGCCAAAATACGGCCAGCGTCTCACCTTATTTTCGATAAATTCCTGATTTTCGAGCGGTATTAATTTATTTAAAAATTATACAACGTAGCTAGTGTTTGCTAAAGTTAATAAACATATATATACAACGTAGCTAGTGACGGGAACTCTTTAGAAAATGCTTTAGTATGCTCAGAACTATACGAAAAATATTTTATATAAGCCAAAACTCCGAGATTTCGCACAGCGTCTCATCTTCTTCTGTCATGATTACTTTTCGGTTAATATTAATTTTTTTAAATATAACACAAAGATTCTAACGCTCGGAACTCTTTAGAAAATGTTTCAATATGCTCAAAACTACTCGAAAAAAATTTTACATAAACCGGAACTCCGAGATTTCAAATGGCGTCTCAACCGGTATACTCGATGCATTGTAATTTTTTTTAGTACCTTATAATTAATTTTTTTGCTTTTATATGGCAGAACTCTTTATAGAACTGTTATAGAACTATAGATCTTGCAAAATCTGATGAGATACAGTGGTGGAACTTGTGTAAGACAAAATGAGACGCTGCGTGAACATAGCGTCTCAGTTTGTACTGACGCGTTTTTTGAAAGAAGCCAGAACTCTCAATAATTTGTGAGTTTCTGCAAAATGAGACGATAGCTTCACACACACGTTAGGAAGAGAATGTATAAAGAATTATTAACGGAGATATTTTAATTTAAAAGATCATTAAAATATATATTTTTCAGGAATGTTTTATAGGGAAACGAAGAAAGTGAATAACGTTAAACTTTGCATGTTTTCTTCACTTTATTTTAAAAATTTATTTTTATTTTTTAAGTAACAAAAATGCTCTTTTTTTGTTATATCCTGGTCACTATAAATGACAGACGATGTAAATAATTTTAGCTGCAGTTTTAGGTATCTGAAACGCAAAAAGCTAAAATTTTCTTATTCTGCAGGAGAAGTGTGGCTATCGTCTGAACTAGAACTAAATCAATATTTCCATTCTGAGCGGCTTTTTTATTTAAAATATTATAACTTTTTTCAAAATTTTATTAATATTTTATTAAAAGAAAATGTTTATTCTAGTTCAGAC
>NW_020213410.1:0-2195 GCF_003070985.1 Temnothorax curvispinosus | reverse complement strand
AATCACGTACCGATTTGGAACAATCCGTTACGTGATTAATTATGTCAATAATTACGTAATTTCGTTACGTGATTTCGTGATGTAATTTCATGACGTGATTTCGTGACGTGATTTTTTTCAGTAGGGATCGAGCGGTTCGAAGTGATACCGGTGCAGTCCGATCTGAAAGGGTTTGGACCGGCACATTACGTGGTGACATCGCCGGGACTTGTGCGAGCTGAAATAGACGTTGACAATGTGGTAGTACCAGACATACTAGTGCGAGTAGTGCCGGATGACACGCAGAGTTATGACGCGATTATTGGACGTTCGTTTACCGAACAACCGTATGTTGAATATCGAAAAAGCGGTGACGAACTAACCATCACAAAACGGGAGGACGCATATCTGACCGTTATCGAACCGAGTAAGACCGCGAGTACGACGATGGACGCTATTGTACCGACTGACGTCATAGTACCACCGTCTTCGATGCAACTTATTGACACAATATCAGATAACAAACATTATGAGTTCGCGGTATTGAACATGGGAGTTACTCCTAAGACCGTGACCAAGGGACAATGTGTTGAACGAGGCGACGTTTCACGTTTGCCAATGATTCCGAGAGGGACGGCGAAGAAACCCATCACACGCCAAGATTTGATCATCGGTGAAGATCAACCGAAAGAAGTGATAGAAGAATTGGTCTCCATAATGAACGAGTACCGTGACTGCGTTGCAATGAATTTGTCAGAGTTAGGTTTAGCGACGAACATTGTTATGGACATTAAAGAAATACCAGGTAGTAAACCGGTAGTGTCAAAACCATACCGAGCTAGCAATTCTGAGCGAGAGGAAATAAGTCGAATTATTCGAGAGTGGCGCGAAGCGGGAATAGTGCGGGACACAGATTCCCCTTACGCGAGTCCTGTATTATTGGTACGTAAGAAAAATGATGAATCACGTCTTGTTGTAGATTTCCGTAAACTTAACCGACAAACTGTACGAGTGCCTTTTCCTATGCCTAATCCGGATGATCACTTAGAACAAGTTAGAGATTGTAAACTTTTTATTACTCTAGATCTAGCGCATGGGTATTTACAAGTTCCGTTGACCGAGGAAGCAATGCCAAAAACTGCGATCATTACGCCAGACGAAACTGTAGAGTGTAAGCGAATGATTTTTGGGTTGTTAAATGGGCCTGCGTATTTCACTAAAACGATGGATAAGTCAGTAGGACCACTACGAAAACGGGTGATATTATATTATCTAGACGATATATTTATACCAGGTCGCAATTGGACAGACTTACGTGAAAGATTAGTGTTGACACTAAAAGCATTGCGTGAGGCAGGATTGACTATTAAATTAAGTAAATGTAGGTTCCTCCAGAAACGAGTTAGTTATCTAGGGTTTGAGATATCGAACAAGGGAATTGAGCCAGGAGAGTCGAAGGTGAAAGCGATAATAGGATATCCGACACCGACTAACGTGCATGAGACGCGACGATTTATTGGCATGGCCAGCTTCTTTAGGCGATTTATCCCGAAGTTTGCACAGATAGCTGCTCCATTGCATCAGTTACTAAAAAGCAAAGTGAAATTTACGTGGAGCGAAAATGAACAACGAGCGTTTGATAAATTAAAAGAGATGTTAGCGAATAAACCGATTTTGCAATCCTTTGATCCCAAACGAGAAACCGAGTTACATACCGATGCCAGCGCTTTGGGACTAGCGGCGATGATGTTCCAGCGTGATGAGCAAAAACGTTTACGATTAGTCTATGCGATTAGCCGACGAACGAGTGAACCCGAGAAAAATTATCATTCCAGTAAATTAGAACTTCTAGCGATCGTTTGGGCGGTTACGCGACTGAGAACCATGTTAATAAATATACCATTTACCATAGTTACAGATTGCCAGGCATTATTGTACCTAAGTACCCAGAAGACTGTGAATCCACAAGTAGTGCGATGGAATAACACGTTGAGCGAATTTAATTTTAATATTACGCATAAGCCAGGTACAAAACTTGTACATGTAGATGCATTGAGTCGAGCGCCAGTAGGTGAGAGCGATCAAATGAATGAGCATGGTGTGTTTACATTAGTGAATGAGTATGATGAAATTGCCATGAACCAGAATAATGATGAAACGATAGGACGTAAGAGCGAAATACTTAGAAAAACTGTAAATGAGAGAAGTAAGCATGA
>NW_020213409.1:2847-5460 GCF_003070985.1 Temnothorax curvispinosus | reverse complement strand
CTCGAATTACGAGTTACATTAATTTTGCCATTCACAAGTTACACTTCCAGATGATAGATATGTCAGAAGAAAAATATCGCATGCGATATTCTCCCTTTTGAACCGGTCGCGATTTTCTTTTCTTGGCCGGCTTCAATCTGGCTATCTTGGATACAATCCCACGAGGGATCGCTTCCGCAAAGCTCGATACCTCCGGCAACTATTTCTACCCGTTCCCTCACTGTCCACGGTACGTGCCAGTTTAAGGTTCTCTGATGTTGCTTGACCACTGGTCAGCGGTGGGAAAGTGCCGCGTGTGCTCTCCTGGAAACTTCTTCGCCAGTATTACTGGTTCCGAACGAGTCCCCGGCTGTCGCAACTTTTCAGGATACACATTAAAGATCTCTCTCATCTTTTTTTTTTTTATATTAGTTAACGCCGACTTAAACGATATTTGTTGGTAACCCGATTATACAATAATTTTTTTATAATCTTGTTTATTTTTCTTAAAAAAAAAAATGTTGAAAGTCTATCTAAACATGACGTGATAGTTATTTACCGGAAATTACGATATTTGTTATAAATAATTAGTTTCTTTGCGACGACTTTTGAAAATTATTTCAACTTATCAAGGTTGACAAGATCGAAGAAAATTGTATCGTCATCCTCATAGTTGGTAATTTCTTTGATTAATTCTAAGACTCGAGATTTATTAAACATACATTCCCACGACTCCGAATGAATTAATTTAGTTGCCGTCTTCCGGACAATACCGCGCGACTTATTTTTATCTGAGCGAACTTGTTGCGATCAGTTTCGAAGGCCCATGATCCTGAAAAGTGACTTTTCGTTCCCGCCGAAATGGGACAACGGTAAACAGGTTTATCACGAGACCCGGTGGTCCGCCACGGCGGAGGTCTTACAGGATATCGCCTCGAGTCTGCGACAATGAGTACAATAACCGCGCGTTTACTTGTCCAACCAGCGAGCAGCATTCAGGACGAGTTGGTCGAGTTCCGCGCAAGCAGATCGTTTCTTGTAGCTTGTCTCTTCGCAGGACGATACGCTTTTTCGTATCCCGTCTCCTCAAAATAAAGGTAATAAAAGGCGGCCGCTTCTTTCGGCGGTGAGAACGCGCTTTGTCGAATGTCCGACGTGGAAAAAAAGCATGCGTGCGAAATAGCACGATCGTCTAACAGATCGGAAGCTACGCAAAATTTAATTTATTTCGTTATCTATGTCTCGCAAGTGGATGTATATGTCAAAGACGAGAGAGCGGGCTAATGAGATTTTCTTAGGGCGTAATCTGCATGCGATATCTAATCGACGAATCCTCGCGCCAGTAGGCAGCGGTACGAGAGCTACATAACGATAAATATATAACTCCGACGCGGTAATGAAAGTTTCCCTACGAACATTCGAGTCTCCCGGGAGCTAACATTATGATGGCTCTCCTTCGCCGCCGTTCTCCCTCGCCGCCCTCGTAGGAAGAGGTAGCGGCTTAAAACCCTCATTTGGAAAGTGTTGTCCACCGGAGCGAGGCAAAATCCTCCCTACGATCCTCAAGGTCACGTCCGGCGACTCGCAATCGCTCGCAGATCGATCGCGACGTCCCGCCGCTGAGTCTGCGTCCCGCCGGAAGTCGCGGGGTGATCCCGTTCGCGGTCGCGGCGTTGCGGCGAAATTTTTCGCGAGTCATCAGGAGCACCGGCGACGTCTCCTTTCCCGGTATGCTAATAAAACGGATCTTATGTGGCGAAGACGCCATTTTGAATAATGTCGACCAATCAGAGATCCCGCCCGGGCGTCTTGGGGGGGCGGCGGGGGCTGGCGAGGGAGAGACGCGTGCAGCACACCACTACGTGCCCCTCAACACAAACTGCTCTTATATTATGCTGCACTGTAAACCTGAGGTCACTCTTCCCGTTTGCCTCGCGTCCCCCCTTTTGTGCCGCTACCATCTTTCTTCGATCTCGAATCAACGAATCCCTACGTGATTTCTTCCAGCGACTATCTTATGTCTTCCGTTTTCCAATATATTGCAATTATCTTGACAAGTATAACAAAATTCAGAGTTTTTTTTTCACTATCTAGTAATTAAAATGATCAATTCATTGTCTTTATTTAAGATCGCGCGATAAATATTTTTTCACTTAATGTTCGTATAATAAAGTGATAGATTATTATAAGCGGCCAGATGAATGCCGCCACAGATTACTATTTTTAATACCTGCGACCTGTTTCTGCAGATAATTTATAAATCAAACGAGAGCTGACGACATACCGGACGTCATATCACAGTTTACATCGCTTCGCCTACTCCGTAAATCAGCTTCCACGTCGGCAAACGCGCGCATCCAAACAATCTTCGCGCTGGCACAAGCAGGCGGGCGACGAGGAATTATTTCCACGTTTGGGATTGCGTAAAACGTATAATCAGATGCAAATGGAATCCGAGCCCGCGGCAGCCATTTTCGAGGAAACAAAGCGGGTGTTCCCAAGATAGTGGGTGGTTTTAGTAACGACTACGGAGAGGCAAGGTGCAGAGAGATCCGGCAGAGAGGAATCTGCGCAAACGGGACGGAGGGATAGAGAGAGAGGGGGAGAGAGAGAGAGAGAGAGAGAGAGAGAGAG
>NW_020213409.1:0-2747 GCF_003070985.1 Temnothorax curvispinosus | reverse complement strand
GATAGAGAGAGAGAGAGAGAGAGAGAGAGAGAGAGAGAGAGAGAGAGAGAGAGAAAGAGAGAGAGAGAAAGAGAGACGGAGGAGAGGGTGGCACAAGCAGGCAACTTCCCCCTTTCTCGGAGCAGTATCTTAAGTCTTACAGGGTGGCTCGGTACGTCTGACAAGCGACGTTAATGTATGTATGAGATCCAAGAGCGCGGAGACTACCCTCCATCCGACGTTTCATCCTCCTTTCCAGCCAGCCACCTTCTC
Source organism: Temnothorax curvispinosus (assembly GCF_003070985.1). Taxonomy (NCBI): domain Eukaryota; kingdom Metazoa; phylum Arthropoda; class Insecta; order Hymenoptera; family Formicidae; genus Temnothorax; species Temnothorax curvispinosus. The sequence goes on along the minus strand of NW_020213409.1, from coordinate 2,495 downwards.
GTGGGGGGGGGGGGAGGTATCGCAACCCACCCCCGCAACCCGTCCTCCCTCCCTCCCAACCATCCACATGTACGTGCGCCTTTGGGTTTCTAAGGGAGGTTTCTGCACAATGAAATGAGAAACATGAGAGGCCAACCAACAGACCTACCTATTCCAGCGCTCTCTTCCTTCACCCCCGCTCCGTTTCCGCTCCTTCTTAGCAGACAGAACGGATCCTTATCCAGCCGTCGTCGAAGAACTGCTGGCTAAGACCGAACATAGCCCGTTTCCAAGAAATTGACGTTAAGACGTTAAGACCGGATCAAAGACTGGGGGGAGCGTCTTATTTTAATGAAATATAAATTACCTCGTGACGTATTTAATATTTTAGGAGCTAAAGATTAATCATATAGGAAAGATTGTTAAGATTCTCAGATTTATATGTACAGATGCACCATCATCCGATTGGTGGTACTAATCTTTGGCGAGCGTGTTGATTAGAACTACGTAATCATATAATTACAATGATAATCATGAAATTCCTATCCAACTCCAGCAACTTCACGCTTTCGCAATCTAGATCAACGTCCGTAATTAATCGCCGTCCAGCCATCGGCGCAAACTCGAAGTCCCGCGATCGCATTAGACGATCACTCGTTTCGGCGTACGACCATGTTCATTACGTTAATTTCGAAGGCGCATCTTCGAGTTTCCACCAGTGGCTGCACAATGAAATGAGAAGGGAGTAGGAGAGAGAGAGAAAGAAAGAAAGAGAGAGAGAGAGAGAGAGAGAGAGAGAGGGAGGGAGATCAGCGGCACGCCGACCCGGTTCCCTTCGTCTCTCCTACCTCCCTGACATCGCGTTACTCTCGTCCTCGCTATTCAACGATGTGGAGGCAAGGTCTTTGGAAGTGTGCTAAGACCGAATATAGCCCCACTGCCAAGGAAGCTTCAAGTCTAACCGGCAAGGCACCACTCACGAGACTCGTCCCGTGTAATCAGCAGAGACGCGGCCGCTTTTCGTGGCTGAGAGACATCCCGCGTTTAGAAGAAGAGAGAGAGAGGGAACGAGAGAAGTCCCTCTCTCGCTTCCGGGGTATACTCTTGCGCGCAACGTGCCATTGGAGTCGGAAAAGGAGAGCACACGCACGCATCAACGATGACGTGCCTATATGTATTTACGTGCATCCACCCTCGTTTGCCGGTTGTCTCGAGACGAGATCCTGGATTATGTTCGCGTCTCCACCCGTCCCCCGCCCCCTGCCCTTCGGCATGATGATGTACCAACCCTTTGCGTCACTCTCTTCCAGCGGTAGCGTCTCTGACGAGGCAACGTCACCCGAAAGTCTACCGAGTTCTCGGATCCCTCTTGACGCTGGCAACATTAATTTGTTATCAGACGCAAATTTCAGACGCGGCTGTAATATCGCGCGTCTTTGAGAAGCTTGAGCTAGGCTGAGATATAGCTTAGGCTGCAAGTTTTTTTTCGGTTATACGTGAAATTATTATAACGAATGTTACGCGATAGTATTAGTGACATTTTGATGGCAAAAAATTGCAAACGCTTCTGTAGAGAATAAATTCAAATTAAAACCAAGTCGCGCGTAAAATAATTGAAAGGAGAGCGACACACGAGGCGCAGTCATCCCGCATAAAAGCTGTTCTTTCTGCTGACGAAATGCTGCAAAGCCGTGGAAAAGCTCGTGGAAAAAGAATGCCAGTCGTTGCACCGGGCGTTGATGTCTCCACGTACCCGGTGGGTGTGACTTTTCGTTTTCCACCGACGAATCCCGGCTTTTTTCCTCATTTTCCACCCGCCTAGCCTTCTCGCCTCATCCTACCGACGCCGCTGGGTCAAGTCACCGCGGAAAGACGGGAGGATATATGCGTGCCGCGCGGTAACACGAGTTTATACGTCATCCCCTCCAATTTAAACCACAATTGCCATTACATAACTGCGACCTAAGTGCACCAACATAAATTTCAACATTCAAATTGATATTAATGCCAATCTCATTGGGTGACAACGCATCCCTAAATAGTGTGAATGCAAATTATTACGTCGGAATCTTTCACCCACGACAGATACGTTATCATTATCTACAGGATATTCGCCAACAAATGCACTTTGAATAGACTCTAGCTAAATTGACACTTCGAAATTATATCTTGCGTATCAACGACTAAGCAGGCATAAAATACAGTGGACCTGCATTGCTTTCGGTCTCAACTTTGAAAAGACTTTGAGACTTTAAAAAAGCTTGACAAACTTCTATATGAGAATTTTCTTTCTATCGTATCTCCATTCGGTTTCGTCTCACGTGGAAGCGTCAGTTTGCCGGAATAAGGGTGGCGCCGATGGAAGGAGGCTGGCGGTGATGCTCCGAAGAGAGGGGGAAGGGGGAGACGCGGTGCCCCAAGGGTGTGTTCCGGAATCGGGGTAAGATGGAGGAAAATCGTTACTCACTAGTCGCGGGGAAGTCGAGGGTTGAGAGGGCAGAGCGAGGGCGAACGGG
>NW_020213408.1:0-1955 GCF_003070985.1 Temnothorax curvispinosus | reverse complement strand
ATCACGTTCTTGTGACAACAAAATAATTCAGCAAGTATTTGGGACAATCCGCGGTTTTATATTAATTGTTATTAATTTTTTATTAATAATTTATTCAGCGGCGACCGATCGCAAAGAACGATTCTCTCCAAATTTTGAGAGGATCACGTTCTTGTGGCGACAAAACGATTCAACAAGTATTTGGAACAATCCGCGGTTTCCCTTAATTGTTATTAATTTTTTATTAATAATTTATTCAGCAGCGAATGATCGCAAAGAACGATTTTCTCCAAATTTTGAGGGGATCACGTCTTTGTGACAACAAAACGATTCAGCAAGTATTTGGAACAATCCGCGGTTTCATATTAATTGTTATTAACTTTTTATTGATAATTTATTCTCTGGCGGTCGATAGCAAAAAACGATTCTTTCCAAAATTTTAGGGGATTACGTCTTTGTGACAACAAAACGATTCGACAAGTATTTGGAACAATCAGCGGTTTCATATTGTTATTAATTTTTTATTAATAATTTATTCTCTGGCGGTCAATAGCAAAGAACGATTCTCTCCAAAATTTTAGGGGATCACGTCTTTGTGACAACAAAACGATTCAGCAAGTATTTGGCACAATCCGCGGTTTCCCTTAATTGTTATTAATTTTTTATTAATAATTTATTCAGCAGCGAATGATCGCAAAGAACGATTTTCTCCAAATTTTGAGGGGATCACGTCTTTGTGACAACAAAACGATTCAGCAAGTATTTGGAACAATCCGCGGTTTCATATTAATTGTTATTAACTTTTTATTGATAATTTATTCTCTGGCGGTCGATAGCAAAAAACGATTCTTTCCAAAATTTTAGGGGATTACGTCTTTGTGACAACAAAACGATTCGACAAGTATTTGGAACAATCAGCGGTTTCATATTGTTATTAATTTTTTATTAATAATTTATTCTCTGGCGGTCAATAGCAAAGAACGATTCTCTCCAAAATTTTAGGGGATCACGTCTTTGTGACAACAAAACGATTCAGCAAGTATTTGGCACAATCCGCGGTTTCCCTTAATTGTTATTAATTTTTTATTAATAATTTATTCAGCAGCGACCGATCGCAAAGAATGATTCTCTCTAAATTTTGAGGGGATCACGTCTTTGGGACAACAAAACGATTCAGCAAGTATTTGGAACAATCCGCGGTTTCATATTAATTGTTATTAATTTTTTATTGATAATTTATTCTCTGGCGGTCGATCGCAAAGAACGATTCTCTCCAAATTTTTAGGGGATCACATTCTTGTGACAACAAAATGATTCAGCAAGTATTTGGAACAATCCACGGTTACATATTAATTGTTATTAACTTTTTATTGATAATTTATTCTCTGGCGGTCGATAGCAAAGAACGATTCTCTCCAAAATTTTAAGGGATCACGTTTTTGTGACAACGAAACGATTCAGCAAGTATTTGGAACAATCCGCGGTTTCATATTAATTGTTATTAATTTTTTATTGATAAATTATTTTCTGGCGATCGATAGCAAAGAACGATTCTCTCCAAAATTTTAGGGAATTACGTCTTTGTGACAACAAAACGATTCAGCAAGTATTTGGAACAATCCGCGGTTTCCCTTAATTGTTATTAATTTTTTATTAATAGTTTGTTTGGTGGCGACCGATAGCAAAAACAATTCTCTCTAAATTTTTAGGTGATCACGTTTTTGCGATAACAAAGTGATTCAGCAAGGTTTTGCGAGGGGACGCGGTTTCCTTTAATTATTATTAATTTTTTATTAATAGTTTATTCGGTGGCAACCAATAGCAAATAACGATTCTCTCTAAATTTTTAGGGGATCACGTTTTTGTGATAAAAAAACGATTCAGCAAGGTTTTGCGAGGGGACGCGGTTTCCTTTAATTTTTATTAAAGTTTTGTTAACTGTCATTTTATTTTTTTGCAAAGTCCATGATGCGGTT
>NW_020213407.1:0-10670 GCF_003070985.1 Temnothorax curvispinosus | reverse complement strand
TCGGGGCGGCCGAAGCGGTCGGGGCGACCGAAGCGGTTGGGGTGACCAAATTTTAATATATATTCTTAATATAATATAATGTAAAAAATATTTTAAACTTTTCATTTATTTGAAATACTGTATGGGCGCTACTACTTATATTAGGCTTAGTCTGCTACTGCTTAATCTAGCTTAATCTGCTACTGGTGCGTGAGTAGGATATGGCTCAAAAGGTGTGAATCGTAAGAAGGTTATAGAAATGTGGACGACACAGTAAGATAAGTTTTACATAACTATATTTACATTTTATTTACATCTGTTCTTGGTGTCAGTGTACCTAACTTTAACCCGATAACCCCCGCGTTGCTTAGTTTGCGTTGATGCATCCACCTTTGTGCTCTCCGAGTTCGTCTGGGTACCTACAGTGGACGTAACTGTGGCGTCCCGCATCGTTAGTTCAGCATCGGTTGTAGTCGAGACGTCGCGCGGAGATTCGCGCGCTGACTGTGGTCGTGGACGGACGTGTCGCGCTCCCGTGCGGTTTCTTTTTCGAACGTTCTAAGTGCGGAACTCTCGCGGTGTGTGTACTCTCGCGAGTGACGGACGATATTCGCTGTCTGTTCCCTCGCCTAAACGTAATTCGAATCGGCTCTCGCCTTCTTTGCCTTCCTATTTCTCTGAATCCTTCGATCCTCATTCTAGCAATCGCTTTTCCGCTCTGCGGAATCATAACGACACGCCACTTTCCTATGCGAACGTAACTTCAAACTCCCGCAATGCTTTCCCTCGTTCTTCCCCATCAACCCCGCGCCCTCATGTCAGGTCTTCATCCAGCTCCTCTCATACTACCAAATTAATAGTAAACCTAGCAGACCTAATACCTACTCCGCCGAACACCGGGATGCGCTACTATTTCCAGATGGCAGGCTCTCCGATGGTGATTTGACTTCGTCATCTCTCCCCTCTGCTGAGTTTTTCCCAGATCCCGATTCTAACCCTGACTCCGCCCCCAATTTGGATGAGACATTGCCCATGCGCAACCCACGTGAAGTGTATAATTACCTCTCTATAATTATGAATAAATTTAAAAATGTATTATCGCTATATTACCCCCTATTTCCTCCACTCTCACCCAGGGGACCTTATGTCCCACCGTTTTTATCCTCCTCCCCGTGTTTTTCAGCTAACCCATCGCCACATAATTTGAACGTTCATGGTAACCTTCGTGGGCAATAATTCTGGCTCAGCGTTTGCGAGTCCTACTGGCGTGCTACGGTGGAACTGTAGAGGTATTTACAATAAACTTCCGGAATTTAGAGCTATAGCCCATACCTATAATATCATTTGTCTACAGGAAACCCTGTTAGAATCTCATAAGTACTTTAATATCAAAGGTTTCAGTTGTATTAGATTAGATGCTGACACTGTAGGCTCTAGAGGAGTCTGTACTCTCCTTAGAGATAACCTGCCTTACTCCATTTGTGATCTCTCTGACTTTGCGCATGCCTCAATGGAAGTGATAAAAATTACAATACCCTTTCAAAACCGTGAATTATTCGTTTGCAACCTGTACCATCACATTGGACAAGATACTCCTGCCCTTTTTTTCGACAATTTGTTTAAATTCGCCAACCAATATAAATACGCTCTTATCGTTGGAGACTTCAATGCTCATCACCCCGATTGGAACGACCATAGGATTGACAGCGTCGGTGAACGCATTACCGCATCTGTAACAGACAACGACATGGTCATTCTAAATGATGGATTTCCCACCTTTTTCAACCTCTCGTGCGGCATAGAATCTGTAATAGACTTATAGCGTTTTTCATTGGCAGAACTGGTGCGCACTTAGTGCACATTAAAGCCGTCGTACACAAACCAAAAACGTAAAGTGTTTAATATAAACGGGTTAAATCATGAAATCCTCAATATTCTTTATTGCACTATTTGGTAAAATATGTACTGGATATTTTATCAGTCGAAATATTTGCATTTTACTTTAAATATTAGAGATTAAATCAGTGTACAACGGCTTTAATGTGCACTGAGTGCGCACCAGTTCTGCCAATGAAAAACGCTATTAACCATCGCCTCTGCCGACTTGGCAACCATTAGCATCTACGATCATAAGAAAGACGGAGACTTGAGAAGCAGCGATCACCTCCCCATCACAACTTTCATCAACGGTATTCCGGACCCTAGAGTCAGATTTTCTCACAGACTCAAACTTAACAAGGACTTTCTCAAAACACTTTTCACCCTCTTAAGGAACATGAAGCAAAAAGTGGACGATATAGACGCCAATAATGCTTTTACCGCATATGATCAACTCATCATTATAATCAAATCTTGCATAATGAAAGCTCTCAAGAAAAACAACATTTCTCCGTCCAGCCGTCCCGTCAAAAATAAACGACATCCAGCTCCGTGGTGGAATGAGGATTGTGAGGCTGCCATTGAGGCCCGTAAAATTGCCACGAAGATTTTTAAAAGACATTACTTTATGGAGAATCTTCTGGCATACAAAAGATCTATTGCAGTGGCCAAACGAGTTCTAAAGAAACAAAAGGTGCAAAGTTGGAAGAATCTCTGTGCAGAGTTCGACGCTAAAACTCCTATTAATCGGGTGTGGAAGTTTGTTAAGGCTTTCAAAAACCAAAATCAAAACACACAATCCAACATTGATACGACCAGGGAGGAGAAACTAATTCGTGCGGCCATCGAGAAGTTATGCCCACCATCTTGCCCACCCGAGGATCCTGCTCTGGATGAATTGCTCAGTGAGGATTTGTCAAACGCGGAACGTATCCACTATTGGTTGGATGACCTTATATCCATGGATGAAATACATTTGGCTCTTAAATCAATGAAAAAGAAGTCTGCTCCTGCCTTGGACCAGCTAGACTACGTCATTCTCACCTCTCTGCCAGAATTCTTTTGGTGCAAATTATGCGAGATTTTTAACAATCTTTTTAAAAATGGCTCGTTCCCAGAAGATTGGCGCACTTCGTTTGTCATATTTATTCCTAAGCCAGGTGGCAAAAGGATTAGGCCCATCTCATTAATTTCCTGCGTTCTCAAAACCTTTGAGAAATGTCTGTACAACCGCTTAAGGGGATGCTAAAGCTAAGGCCGAACTTCCTCGACGTCGGTAATGTCAACTCTGTCAACTAAAGCAAAGGCCGAACTGATATTGGAGACCTCGCGTGGTGACAACGCGAAACTCCGGTTTCAGTGTTACCAACTTATTTCAGGTCCGTACACACACCACTGAATTGCTCACACGGACGCACGGTAGAGAGACATATGCTATAGACGCGGCAACGCCGCGCGGCGTTGCCGCGTCTATGGATTCTTTAGCAATACGGCCTGAACCTGAAAATGCTTTTTGGCCGTCCGTAGCAGAAGGCAGTAACGTATCAAGCCTGATAAGCACCCGCTTTTTATAAATTACATATATTCTTGTGCACACATGTGCGTGTATATATATATAATATATATCTAATTATTATGTGTATGTTTATAATTGTCTGATGACAAATAATAACAGTAGCATAATTGAGAATGTGAATTAGTATACATAGTATGTATTGACGCGGGTACTTATTAGACTTGGCAATTTACTGCATCTCTTGCACCTCTAATAATTTTTTTCTTGTAATCTAAATAAATGATGTAAAATTCTTTCAAAGGATCTATCCATTCTTGATGGGGTAAAATAATAACTTTTATAACAAATGCAATAAATATTAAATTTATAGTATTGATTTATATATAACTAATTTTATTCTGTCTTTATATAGAAACATATACCTCAGTCTTAGCATCAGAGTAGAAGGTAACGGCAGCTGATGAACAGTTTAGATAACAAAACTGAATAAAAATCTTAATTATTATAACATAATCCCAGTAAACCAGTTTGTAACTGTTATGTAACTTAGGGAGCACATGGAAAGAACAACTCTTCATTAGTACCTATACTTCACTCCTGTAAAAAAATTTTGCGATCTATAAAGCCGTTTCAAAGAACGAACTTTGACAGATATATGTCGTATAGATGCCTCGTTAGACAAGGACAGATATCTCTCGTATTAAACCTTTCTCTCCTATGTATGTAATTTGCATGCACCCATTTATTCCTCTCTCTCTCTCTCTCTCTCTCTCTCCATCCCTGTTCCTCTCTCTCTTAGTACACTGGGTAGCGTACACTTAGTATGGTAAAATCAGGATTTTTTGGAAGTGTGGTGTTAGGATTCTAGGGTATATTTGAAGAAAGAAAAACGGTAATGTTATTTAGGACAAGAAACTCTATTTATTATATTTTGTTGATAAAATGTTAGGAAATATAAACGAAAATACATATATAAATGAAATATATTATGATATATTATTTTTTTTATTGTTACTGTCGAAAGTAAATAATATTACATTGTAACGATGCGCCCCTTACGACAAGGCATCGTCCCCGGCTACTACCCGCCGGGAGCCGCCCGACCGATTCCCCGTCGGGCAAGGACAGGGCGCGGTGCGCCCACATCTTTTTTAAGCATTTGAAACGCACCGTGTGCGCGGGAAATCCGCTGCACCGGTGCCTTCCCGCACGACGCCGACGAGCGCCGACGAGCGCCGAAGCGAGCCGATCCCCGCCGAAGCGAGCACGCGGGATCGCGCCGCTCCCACCACCGCGCCGTCGCCTGACGATCGGCCTCCCTCCTGCTAAGCTCACCGCGCCGAGCGGTATAAAAAGCCGGCGCGCTCGACGAAGACTCACTTCGTCTTTACCACGGCTCTCCGCTATTCCTGACGAAGCTACCCTCCGAATCCTAGGGCAACACGGACAACGAGTTCCAGAGTTCTGGTTCTCGACTGAGGGTTCTCAGAGTGTTCCCGAGCTCCCTGACACTTACCCCGACGGCCACGGCACCGTGGGGTCGAGCGTGCTCGGCCTCGCAGCGAGGGTTCTCACGACCGTGACCCCGGGATTCCGCCATCCTCCGGTGCAATATACCGCGTTATTAATTCCGTGCCCTGCGTTCTGATATCTGTAGCCGCGTTCCGTATGTAATATACCGCGCTATCTTATATATTAATTCCGTGCATATGTCATATCCTGCGTTCTGATATATGTAGCCGCGTTTCGTATGTAATATACCGCGTTCCGTTATCTTCACGACGAACTCCGCTCGCATGTAATATATACCGCGTTTCAGTATTCCGGCACACCGATACTGCCGATAACCTGTATATAATATCTGTAACCGCGTTCCGTTTACCTTATGTATTAATTCCGTGCATATATCATATACTGCGTTCTGATATCTGTAGCCGCGTTCCGCATGTAATATACCGCGTTCCGTTATTGTCTTACATCTTTATACCGCGACGAACTCCGTTTGTAATCTACCGCGCTGCGTTATTTTTTTCGTAACATACGGCGACGAACTCCGTTCGTATATAAAATACCGCGCTTCGTTATTTTATCCTCTGCATACCGCATCTCGAGTCGAAGACTCGAGCTCCGATATTCCGTATACCGCGTCGCGTGCACTGGCACTATCGACCACTGTAATCTACCGCGTCCCGTTATTCGTTGTGTGTAATACCGAATCCCGAGTTGAATAAAGTGCATGTTACTGTTACATTGCAAATTGATTATTGTCTCTGGGCCTTTCATCGAACTCCCGATCCCGTAAACCAGTCCGCGTTCGATAAAGTCAGGCCGTTACATGGCGCCCGAACAGGGACCGTTTTGATCCGTTCCGAGAGACAGTAATCAGGGTGCATCATGCCGAAAGCGTGGATATACGCGTTATCAAAGAGCCAGCTCACCGCGGAGCTCAAACGACTCGAACTAGACACCGATGGCTCGGTCGACGAGCTACGCCGACGCTTAAGCGATTACGTAACCGAGCACCCGGAAACGGGGCCGTACACCGCCGCGGGGAGCCGCCAAACGCCGGCGGCGCCCACTATCACCGTGCACCCCTCGGGAGACCTCCTCGTACCGGTGGGCGACTCGCGGCCGCCAGCGTCGCCCAATTTGCAGTTTCATACACCGCCGCTAACAAATACGTCGTTCGTACCCTTCCGCCCGGTCGCGGATGATCGCCCCAGCAAAACCCCCGCCCAGGTCATGGACCAGATACGGAAATGGGGGTGCCACTTCGACGAGAGGGACCCCGTGGCGTTCCTCGAGCGGCTCGAAAAACTCAAAAACGCGTATCAATATTCCGGCGCGCAATTATTACTGGGGCTGCCAGAGATGTGCAAAGGCGACGCCCTTCTATGGTGCCGAAACAACCGAGCCAGCTGGCGGGGGTGGGACGATTTCTGCGCTAAATTCCGCTAATACTACCTGCCGCGGCGGTACCGCGCCAAACTAGTCCGCGAAATACAAACCCGCCAACAAAAACCGGACGAGTCGTACCGGAAGTTTGCGACGGACATGCTGACCATGATGCGACGGGCCACCGGATTCACGGAAGAAGAACAAATCGACGCGCTCTACGATAATATGCACCCGCGTTATCAATTATACATCCGACGCGACGCCGTGACCCGCACGCGAGACATCCTGCGCCTAGCGGAGGAATTTGAGCATATCGAGGAACAGACGCGCGTCCGACAAGTCGCCGCCCCACCGTCCGCGGTCGCCGCCGCAGCATACGACCGCCGCGAGTGCTGCTGGCGATGTAAGCAAAGAGGGCACACCCGATTCGACTGCCGCCGACCACCGCGCCGATTCTGTTCTCAGTGCGGCAGGGATGGCGTCTTCACAAAAGACTGTCACCCGCCGCCGGGAAATGCCGCTCGGGCCGGGGACGAGGCGGCCGCCCACCGGTCCTCCGAATAGCGTATACGCCCCGTCCGCACCTGACCGTGATAGTATCGAAGCAACCGTACGAGGCCCTCCTAGACACCGGCTCCGAAGCTTTGTTCGTCAACGCGCAAACCGCCGACAAGATAGCCCGCGATTTCCCCATCCAGCCGGTTAACGGACAAGTACACCTCGCCGACGGGTCAAGTACGTCCATCCCGGGGCTAATCACCTTCCCCATCACCGTGCAGGGAAGGGTGTTCTGGCACCGGTTCCAGATCATGCCGACGTTAGATTGCGACGTCCTGATAGGCGTAGACCTATGGGCGAAGATGGACTTCGCCATACCACCGCCGGGCCCACCCCACGCCGATACGCAAACCGCCGCCATCGAGCACGCGTCCGAGGGGCACACACTGACGGAGGGGGAACGCCTCCGCGGCTTCCTGGCCGCCGAACTCGCGAAGTTCGAGGCCGTGCAAGGCCCCACCGACCGCGTGAAGCACGTGATACGCGTCAAAATCGACCGACCGATCAAGCAACGTTACCGGCCACGAAACCCCGCCATGCAGGCGATCATCGACGCGGAAATCGAAAAAATGCTCCGCGACGGCATTATCGAACCGTCACATAGCGCGTGGAGCTCGCCGGTCGTTATCGAAAAAGGACGGCAAACCCCGTTTCTGCATCGACTTTCGCTTGGTCAACAAGGCCACCGAAAAAAACGCGTACCCACTGCCTCACATCACCGCGACGCTGGACAAATTGCGGGGGGCTCGCTACCTGTCCACGCTCGATTTAAAGAACGGTTATTGGCAAGTGCCACTCGCGCCAGAAAGTCGACCCGTGACCGCCTTCACCGTCCCCGGCAAGGGGCTGATGCAATTTAAGGTAATGCCGTTCGGGCTGCATTCGGCACCGGCTACGTTCCAACGTCTGCTCGATACTATTTTGGGCCCGGACCTAGAACCGTACGTGTTCGTTTACCTAGACGACATCGTTATTGTTTGAGATCGCAAACGTAGCATCGCGGCAGGGTCGCGTTCGGCTGCATGTAAGCACATGCACGCTTGCAATAGGTTTCGTTCTCGCATTTCATAGGAGGAGGGTGATTGAGGTTCGCGTAAAATCGTCGCATGAAAATTGTCTAGAAAATGTTCGGTATAGCATGGATCTTTCGAGATTAGCTTCCCAGAAACGTTAACATTGTCATCAATAACAAAGTCAAATAACAACGCTAGAACAAAGGAACGATCCATGCTATACACAAAGCTCTCGAAAACAGGCGACGACCCCGTCAGGTCGCCGCGTGAAATCGGTGACGTCAGCTCCATGACGCAGGCCTCCGACGGCCAATCACCCTCCCGAAAATTTGGGAAATCTGCAGGGAGGGAGTTTCGCCTCGGAGGTGTTAAAAGGATCGTCGCCGCGCCGCAGAAACGATTTCGCTAGCAGATCCCGCAAAACCGCTCTTTGTACCGCTTTACGCCGCTTTGCACACCGCTTTTCGCGATTCTGCTTTTTCAACACGTTTTCGCCGCGTCGCTCGCCGTAGCTTCTGTGCGCGCTTCACGGCTTTCTTTGACTACAAAAAAAAAAACTGTAAATTTCTGTACATAGACATTTTCGAATATATCTGTTTTATTTTTCAATTCTGTGCTTGCCCCCTTTTTTTGTGGTCGTCCTCTACCTCGCGCTTTCTCGCGCCACCGCGCGCGCTCTCGAACAGTTATCATTACCGAAACATTCGACGAACACCTCCGTATTATGCGCGAAGTTTTCCGCCGGCTCCGGGAGGCCAACCTTTGCATTAACCCCGAGAAATGCCGGTTTTGCGCCGATCAAATCAAATACCTCGGCCACATCGTCGACCGCGACGGTATCCGAACCGACCCGGACAAGGTCAGCGCCGTCGCAAACTGGCCCGCGCCACAAAACATCCGCCAGATCCGACAGTTCCTGGGGGTCGCGTCGTGGTACCGCCGCTTCATTAAGGATTTTGCGACTCTTGCCGCACCGCTCACCGCCTTAACCCGAAAGCACGCCCGGTGGAATTGGGGGGAAGCCGAACAAAACGCATTCACCGCCCTAAAAACCGTTCTGACCACCGCGCTCGTTCTCGCGTGTCCGGATTTCTCGCGACAATTTCACCTTCAAACCGACGCCAGCACCACCGGCCTGGGGGCCGTGCTGACGCAATACTTCCCCGAGGGCGAGCGCGTTATCGCTTACGCCAGCCGCACGCTAAATAACGCCGAGCGGAATTATAGCGCGACCGAACTGGAGTGCCTGGCCGTAGTATGGGGAATCCGACGGATGGCGCGGCTACCTTGAAGGGTACAGATTCACGGTAATCACCGATCACCAGTCGCTAAAATGGCTACAAAAGCTAGAATCTCCGTCCGGCCGGTTAGAACGATGGGCGTTCGAGTTACAACAGTATGACTTCGAGATCAAATACCGAAAAGGGGCGCTCAACAAAGTAGCCGACGCGTTATCCCGACAACCCGAAATCCTCGTCGTCACACGAGCTAAGTGCCCATGGCATACGCGCATGTGGCACGCGGCCGAAAATACGCCCCACGAGGTGCCCGATTTCAGGATCGACCAAGGCCGGCTGTGGAAGCACGTGCTCCACAGCCTGGATTTCAAAGACATCCCAGCAGCCGAACAATGGAAAGAATGCGTATCAAAAGACCAGCGAGGACCGCTCCTCGAACAGTATCACGACGCACCGACCGCCGGCCACCTCGGAATAGCAAAAACCATCGCGAGAATAGCACACCGATATTATTGGCCCGGGATGTTCCGCGACATCGCCCGTTACGTCCGCAAGTGTCCAACGTGTCTCACCCATAAGGTCGCGCAGGAAAAGCCTGCCGGGCAATTACATCCGACCGCGCTCGGCCACCCGTGGCAACAGGTCACCCTCGACCTCGTCGGCCCGCTCCCGCGATCCGCCGCCGGCCATATCTGGCTCCTTAACATCCAGGACCGTTTTACGAAGTGGGTCGAGCTCCGGTGCGACGGGCCACCGCGCCGGCCATCGTAAAACACGTAACGGAGGCCATTATCTTCCGACACGAATGCCCGGACGAAATCCTGTCGGACAATGGCACGCAATTGAAATCCCGGCAGCTCGCCAAACTCCTCGCCGACTGTGGGATCCGCCACCGCTTCACGCCGGCGTACGCGCCCCATTGCAATCCCGTTGAACGCACCAATCGCGTGATCAAGACCATGATCGCGCAGTACGCGAAAAAACACAAAACCTGGGACGAACACCTGCCAGAACTCCAGTTCGCCTATAATACCGCGACCCACGACGCGACGGGCTACACACCCGCGTTTTTAAATTACGGCCGCGAATTGCGCCGCCCCGGGGAGGATGCGCCGCGCGACGAACCGACGCCGCCGACGCACCTGCATCGCCGCCTGACCGAAGCTTACGAACTAGTGAAAATTCAGCTGGCCCGCGCGTTCCAGCACCAAGAAAAACATTATAATCTCCGTCGCAGGGAATGGAGACCGCGTATCGGAGAGTGGGTGTGGAAGCGGGACCGCCCGCTCTCCAACAAAGAAGCGGCGTTTAACGCCAAGCTCGCGCCAAAGTTTCTGTGTCCGCTGAAAATACGCCGCATTATTTCGCCCGTCATCGTGGACCTCCGCAGCCGCTCGGGGAAATGGTATCGGCACATACACGTGCAAGACCTCAAGCGCGCCCCTACCGACACACCACCCGACATACCTGGCACGGACCGCGGCGGGGGGGACGCGCTCGCGCCGACCGCTGCCGCCGTTCAACCGTACGCGGCCGAAAAACACGCGCCGAAACGAAAACGCCGACGAACAAACTGTTGTTACGCGACCG
>NW_020213406.1:0-2402 GCF_003070985.1 Temnothorax curvispinosus | reverse complement strand
CTTTCCTTGTTTATTACTTCCCACACCTGCTTCTCTATTCTCGCCTCTCTTGCCTCTTTCAGCAGATTTCTCTTTTTTCATCCTTTTTCCACACAGTTTTCCTTATATTCCTTTCTTCTCTTATGATCGTCTTTGTGTTTTCTTCCTCTTTTCCAGTCTCTTAATAATTTTTCTGTCTCTTCCCTTTTCTTCCTACAGTCCCCATTCCACCATACTCCCTTTTCTTCTGCCCCTCTTTTTACTCTTCTCAACCTTACTTCTATCTTCATTCTTTTTGTCAACTTTTTGACTTCTTTATCTATTGCCCCCCTACCTATTTCTACCTCCTCCGTCCTTCTTCAAAACTTTTCTCTTGCCTCTTCCAACCAGTCCGTCTTTTCCACCCACCTCTCTTCCTCCGCTACTGTCCCTCTCCTCTCACCACCACCCCCTTTGTTCAACCGTACTGCTACTGATTGGTGATCCGAATCTACCTCACACCCCACCTCTAATCTTGTCACTATTTCCCAAGCTTTTCTATCTCCTATTGCGTAATTGATCACTGTTTCCCCCCTTCCTCCTGTGAAAGTCGCCTCCCCCTCCTTACCTCCCTCCTTTGCTCCGTTCATAATTTCCCACCCTTCCTCTTCCACCCATCTAATCAGCCCTTTTTCCTACCTATTTATTCCTACCATTTTATCTTTCGATTTTCTTTCAGCTCCCTCTTTTCCATCCTCTACAGATACCATAGCGCATGCGCATATGGCTTCTGCCTTCTGCTTATGGCTCCTGCAATTTTATGTGCTTCCACCTTTACTCTTCACCCACAATGTCGCCACCTCTCAACCGTCTGCCACTTCACTTTCTTTCTAAGGTGTCCCTAACCTCTTTCTGACCACCCACCGTTACTAACTAATATCTCCTCTCTTACTCATCCTTGCTTTTCGCTACCACTTCCACCACCTTTGCCACTTTTCCCTTCTCTCCACCACTACTCTCCTCTCTGCTGCTACTCCTAATCTCACTCTACGCCTTATTTTTTCGCTCTCTATCGCGCTCGCTAATCACCCGTTTCCACTTCTATACCCTCTCCCTCTCCCTTTCTTATTAATTATAAATCACATATTATTTTATTTTTTAGACTCCCTTGTAATTTTTCAATTTTTTTCATTCTTACTTACTCTCTCTCTCCTTCTATTTCATTTTGTTTTATTTTATTTGTTATATAGTTTCCTTCATTCTCATCCATTCTGCATCATTTTTCTAATTTTATTGAATTTAACTGCTTTATCTTCTCTCATTCTTTTTTATCTTCTCTGATTCTCTCTGATTTTTGTCCATGTCCTATTATTCAATTTTATCACCATCTATTCCCTTAAATTCATATCCTGTCGTCTTAAATTTTGTCTTTTTTCGCATTTTGCAGCCATTTTTTCCTATTCTTACTAATTCTCGATCTCTCACTCTCCCTCTTCTCCTTCTCTTTCCTTCTCCCCCTCTGCCCCCCCTCTCTCTCTCTCTCTCTCTCTCTCCCCCTCCCTCTCTCCCTCCCTCCCTCCCTCCCTCCCTCCCTCCCTTCCTCTGTCTCTGTCTCTCTGTCTCCCTCTTCCTCTCTCTCCTTTTTTCTGCCTTTGGCTCTTTTCTTTCCTTTTTTTCTATTTTTTTTAACTTTATAATACCTTAATCGTAAATAATAAAAAAATCATATATTACATAAAACACGCTGTAGCCATCTTTATCGTTGATGTGATCATGATTTATAGCATCGGTTATTTATTATTGTTTAAAAATTTAAAGAAACATTTTTGCTTTTTTTTGTCATACGATGTCATACGATGTATCAACGTAAACAAATTTTTTTAAAATAGGACGGATTAAAAAAAACTAAAACAAATAAAAAATGAAAAAATTAACAGATAAAGAATTTAAGAATTTTTTTCAATTTTTTGAAATCGGCGGCAAATTAATGATATTTTTAATAGCGTTTTTCATTGGCAGTGCACACTCAGTGCACATTAAAGCCGTTGTATACTGATTTCTCTAATATTTAAAGATAACGCATTAACATATTAACATAGGATTTTAACATATATATTTTATTTTCACATATAATACCTACCAATGACGACATATTGCTCTTTATTTGCAAAAATATGTTGCAAAGCGATCGATCCACTGCCAAGCACTTATTCGCAAACTTTCGACAGGATAGGTTACAAATTTTTCCGTTTCTTTTCCGTTCCGTAACAGCTCCGTGCCATGGGGAACCCACTCACTATATCACGGAACGAAATTGAAACGGAACTACTCTGATTGGTTAACCCCACGGTCTTACATACAGGTCTCTCAACTCGTATAATGGGGATGGTTCGCTTAGCGAAACCGAAAAGTATGAGGTCGCTGCAATCGAGGGATGTGCTGTG
>NW_020213405.1:0-4446 GCF_003070985.1 Temnothorax curvispinosus | reverse complement strand
AAAACAGAAAACGTGGCGAAAAAGAGTTGGAGCGGCTCTTATTATCAATGAAATTATGAGACTGAAGAAAAAGAGAGCTTACAAAAAAAAGCGTTTTTGGGTTCATCCATTCTTTCAACTGCGACACATTCATGGATTTTATGAAGCCCTATTTCCTACACTTTCATTGTATGGAGACAAATTCCAAAATTATTTACGTGTGACAACAATTCAATTTGAAGAATTGCTGTGTTTAGTTGGCCCTCTTATTTCCAAGCAGAATGCAATAAGAGAGCCTATACCTGCTGCAGCACGATTGGCTATGACATTGAGGTTTGTCTTTCAAAACAATTTTAATGTATTCCCGGGAAAAAAGATTATATATAAATATATATAAATATATATGATTATATAATATCATTATATATAATCATATATAATTATATATAATCATATATAATTATATATAATTATATATGATCATATATGATATATAATTATATATAATTATATATGATCATATAGAGACAAAATTCATATATAATTGCATTATATATAATCATATATATTTAGGGTAGACCGGGGCACGTTGTCACGCGGTGCACGTTGTCACTTTGGCTTTATTTAAAAAGCTAATAACCGGAGGGCAGCACCCGTCATTCCCAAAACGTGTTAGTGTATTCCCATCTTTGGTGTGTTTACAGTCTTGACTAGTCTTGAGATTGCGCCAGCCGTGTTAATGTAAAATCAACTTGAAAGTTTTTTGCGACCGTAAGTAAAATTTTATTGTCTAATATTCAACGTACTGGACATGAAGCTTATGTTTTTTCAGAATAGACCTTTATATTATCTTAAAGTATGTACTTTTACCTACCGCGTGCAGTACATAACCTTACGAATATCTCAAACGTGTCGGACATGAGGCTGTTTGAAGTAAAAAAATGCCCTCGGGGCACGTTGTCACGAATTTGATGGGAATCTATTGCAAATCTTCGGATGACGATAACGAATAAAAATATTTTATGTTTAATCACCGACATGATTATAAAAGAAAAAATGTTTATCAATAAGTTGCGCATTCGAGTGGAATTCTTGCCTATTTAGATTAAGACGAAAACTTCGTGCTTTTTGTACTTTTTTGAAATAAAATAAATGTTTCTGTGAAGGATTTTACTTTTTTACATTGCAGCGCACTATAATATATTGATATTTACGTTGTATACAGTTTGGATTACATTTTGCATGCAATTAAATTTGATGTGACAACGTGCCCCGGTCTACCCTATATATAATTATATATAATCTTTTTTTCCCGGGTTACTTTTGATTGTTTAAATAAAATAAATGATCTGTATCCAGATATTTAGCGACCGGTGACTGTATGACTTCCACTTCTTATCAGTATCTTGTTGGTCTCACTACAGTGAGTAACATCATTCAAGAAACCTGCAAAGCACTTTGGACTTGTCTCAGCAAGGAAATATTGCCGTATCCATTAAAAACGATAGATTGATTAAATATTGCTCAAGAGTTTGAAAATCAATGGCATTTCAATCATTGCATAGGTGCTATTGATGGGAAACATGTCGTAATCCAGGTGTGTACAAATATTATAGATCGGAATGAGTATTGAACTGCATCGTTGAATAATGATATTTACTGCAGTGTCCTAATAATGCTGGTTCTGCATACTTTAATTATAAAAATAGTCACAGCATCGTATTGCTGGGGATCTGTGACGCCAATTACTTGTTCACATTCATTGACATTGGTGCCTATGGTCGACGTAGCGATGGTGGAATTTTCAAAGATTCACTAATGGGCCAGAAGTTTAACGAGAAAAAAATGAACTTACTGGAACCCGAACCACTGACTGTTGATGGAATGCCTTTGCCATACGTTCTCGTAGGCGACGAAGCATTCCAATTGACTGATTACTTACTCCGGCCGTATCCTGGTAAAGGAGGTTTTAATCCAGATCGAAACATTTTTAACTTCCGTATAAGCCGTGCTCGAAGAACAATAGAAAATTCTTTCGGAATATTAGTTTGTCAGTGGAGAATTTAAAAAAAACCTGTCGAAACTACTGTAGATAACACAATAAACATGGTCCACGCTATCATATGTCTTCATAATTGGCTTCGAAAACGTGATAATCGAAACGAATACATTCCACCAAACATGGTCGATCAATATGGTCTTAATGGTTCAATTCCCGGACTTTGGAGACAAGAAATGGAGAATTCGGCATTACAAGATATTAGTGTACGTGGTAATAATAACAGTAGTCGATATGCCACAGCCATTAGAGAAGAATTTTGTGATTTTTTCACTGGGGAAGGAGCTGTTCCCTGGCAGTATAATCGTGAATAAAATTAAGTGATTATAAGCTTGTGCATTGTAAAAAAAAGTTATTATAATTGTATAATAATAGGCGTAGGTCTACGACAATGCCTCGATATTGCTTCGCTCGCCGCCGCTCTTCTCGCTACGGACATTTGATCGTTGTTTGCTCGCTGGTACATGCTGCTCGAATGGACCCCGAGTTTATTCAAGAGCGTTCCACGCGAGCGCTCGGATGGTCGTGGGGAAATGTGCGAGTCTCTGGATGAACGGATGACGTGTTCTTGCGAATATCGTGTCGCCGCTGCACGAAAATTACTGTGCAAATGCACGAGAATCGTATTTCGCAAAGGGGCAATGAAATTTAGTACATTTTATATCGCAGTCGACACTGGTATTTGCTTCATACCGCAAGTGCCGCTTTTACGGCCCGAGTGCGCGCTACAGTTACATACCTATACACTTTCTGGAGGATATTGTCCTCCGGTTACCCGCCAAGAACTTTTCGAAATGTTGATAGTGACGCAAGGTTCGAGAATCAATAGCGTTTTTTCTTGGCTGCACTACCGCCCTGCACTGCCCTGCACTACCCAATAGCGTTGCACTAATGTTGCACTAGTGTTGCACTAGTGTTGCACTAGTAGGCGATAGTGCAGCCAAGAAAAAACGCTAAAAGGTTCCGCGAGTGCGTCGGTGTAGCAGCCTATGTGACATGATTCGGTATGAAAATACAATTGCCCCGCTTACACCTCGAGTAACTGTGTCGACTTCCACTCAACGCGGTTGACCCGCGCAGTTGAGAATTACGCGATCGCATATTGCCGCACGGATAGATGCAAGAACGATTATCGAACCTTTTTACGACACGAAAAATATTCCGCCGTGCAAACGGAGGATGATAAGAGCGAAACGTTTATTATATGTAGAGATGACAAAATAAAAAATACAATTGAATTTGACACTTTTATTGCACGTTTCAATGTAACGCATTTACATTTTTTGCTTTTTTTGTTTATAAATAATATACTTTGAAGAAACATAACAAATAGGGGAGACCGAGGCTCGTTGGCTTAAGGGGCAAATTGGCAATGCGTTCCGTTTATGTATTTATGCCGAAATTGTGAAAACAGTGC
Organism: Temnothorax curvispinosus; assembly: GCF_003070985.1. Taxonomy (NCBI): domain Eukaryota; kingdom Metazoa; phylum Arthropoda; class Insecta; order Hymenoptera; family Formicidae; genus Temnothorax; species Temnothorax curvispinosus. The sequence continues at coordinate 991 of NW_020213405.1, read as the reverse complement.
CAACGAGCCCCGGTCTCCCCTATAATATAAATTTAAAGTATTAAACTATGTTAACCCTCCGAGAACACACCTATTTTTTCAATCACGGAGAACACTCAGGGTCAATCTGACCCTACACACACTTTGATCGTCCACCATTTTAAATTGACGAGTGCGATCAGCTTGAAAAAATTTCCAGATGTACTTGGAACATTGTTAAATCAATTGATATAAATAAAAAGTGCCGTTGGAATTATTTACATATTAAAAAAAAAAAATTATTTTTAAAACATTTTTTTACTCGTAAGATAATTCTTATCGATGAAGTTGGTCACGTGACCAGTTTTGACGCCCAAATCAAGCGTTGAGCGTCAGCATGAAAAGGCACCTTAAAGGTGCCAATTCATGGGACGCTGAAAAACAGCGTTGAGCGATGTCACGTGACATCACTATGATGCCAGCGTCAAGAAAGAGAAGTTGGATTTTTCCAACTTCAAGCGTCAAAGCCAAAGCAGCGCGAAGACGCCGAAATTTTGACGCTGTTTTCCTTTTCATGAATTTCAATTGACGCCGGCGTCAATTGTGGTCATGCGACCTTCTTGCCGCTGAAAATGAGCGTCGAGCGTCAGCATGAAAAGGCACCTTAACTGTTGCAAATAGTTACATTTAGATGTAAAACAACAAAACACATCATCCATATCTGTGGAATATTCACATCGCATGTTCAAACGTGCATAGAGTTTAGGGTTCCGTATTAAATTATTGAAGCGCCAATCTTACTTCACTCATGCGGCATAACGTCGTCAAATCTAAGTTTTTTAATATTTTTAGCAGTGTTTCATCCTGCAAAGATAAAATATACCTAACTTTAATACACGAGATGACATTGCAATAAATATTATTACGAAAAATGGACTTCTTAGAATACTTTGCAGGAAGGTCAGATAAACTGTGTGATAGCTTCTTGGACTCATCCGAAGAGAGTTTCATACGCTTCGTATAATTTGAATGG
>NW_020213404.1:0-1923 GCF_003070985.1 Temnothorax curvispinosus | reverse complement strand
GAAACAATTTCAAAAATATTAAATATTTTGATTGGCTTTGAATCCCTCCTTTACGACAAATATCAGTGTTGTTTCATTTAGGAATCAGGAATTATCTAAAATTTCAATATTTTCCTTTCAATAGAAAGAAGATGCACTAAAACATCTTACTTTGTCTTATTTTTTACAATATAATTTTATATAACAGTTATACCTTATATATCTTTTAAATGTACTTTCTTTAAGATATTTTACACAGATTCTTTATACACAAAACTAAAAGATTAATTTAAAAGAAATGTCATTTGATTTATCAGAGCCATAAATAAATTAGTTGTACCTGTGCTCGTTCACCATTGAATACTTCCAACCAGGCAATGTCAGTATCATCGAGGTCGTAAGCACAGGCTTTCTCCGCTCTTGCTGGAGTAGTACTTAAATGATGATCCTCCGAGTTAAAATAATCATCACGAGATATTCTTACTAACTTTTTAGGCCTGAAAAACACAGAACGATTGTGTTATTACACCACAAGTTCTAGTGATTTCTGACAACCAAAGTATCTCACATAACACAGAACGACACACATTATGCACTCACAATTTGAATTCAGCTTGTAACTTCAAAGGAGACGCCTGCGTAACAGTGACCGTCGGTTCGGGAAGAGAATCCGGATTAACGGGTACTTGAACACCTCTTTCCCACTCCTGTTTCCACTGATCAGTTATAACCCAATACTCGTTTGGACTCAATGGTTCACTGTCTGGCAATTTCATCGCGCTGATCAGGTCTTTACGAAATAACTCCGCTGGTGCTTCCGCGGACGATCGATTGTATATACTGGGAATCTTGATATCACTGACAGATCGGGCGGTCCAGGGTGCCCCCCCTTGGCTCGACGACGCCATCGTTTCCTCTTCTTCTGAGGGCCCCATGGTCGCTGCCAGTGCCGATGAACCAGTGGCAGCTGGGCCCAATCTACATTTGCGCCTTTTAACAGCGCCCGGACAAGACGCCAGATCATTGTCGTTTCTATGCCTCTTGCCTCGTTGTGCCATTCTACTATGCCAAATAAGCTAGTGATACGTGGCACATGCAGGTGAACCGTGTACACCCTGAAATATAACAATTGCACACACTTTTTGAGCATTTCTCTTTTCTCTCTGATGTATATTTCGAAAAATATTGTGTAAAAATAAACTTACTACATAGTTATCCATATATATTTATTATCTGGAAAGCAGATTATCTTCAGAACTGAAACATAAAAACAGTGGCGCTTGATTTCAAAATATTTTACAACTTAGTAAAAATTTGTGACAATATAGACAGATATTTTTGCTCGTAAGTTACATATGACGCAAGGAGATGTGTGGTTTAGTAGAAGACAAACGTTTGAAAGGTAATTTTAGAAAAATAACACTAGGTCGCAAACCGGTTTGGTCCATTAATATCTAAAACTTGACATAACGATTCACAATTTTATCTGTTGGTCATTAACCTTGTTTGGAGTTTTACGTTGTCATTTAAATTCTTGATCAATATCTTAGAAATCTTATTTCTTATTTAATCTTAATATTCTGTGTAAAATATTCTACATCTAGAGTGATTCGTATACATATTTTAACTAGAAAGATAACATATGCTTTGTGACATAGATATTTGACATCCAGAAGATTTATATCTCTGAAATGGAAGGAAGCAAACGCGAAGCACGAGAGACAAGTGCGAGACTGATAAGAAAAAATATCCAAAATATACAAGGAATAATATATATATATATGTATGTTCCTTGTGATATACAGAAGATTCAGATCTCAAATAAAAAAGGGAAAAAACAGACAGGGGGCCAAGTGCAAGAACGTTAAAGTAAGAAAACATTCAAAAAATGTGACACATTTACGAAAAGCACTAAGAGGATCAAAAGAGAAAGGGTTATCAATG
>NW_020213403.1:9546-10251 GCF_003070985.1 Temnothorax curvispinosus | reverse complement strand
GACAACGGCAGGTCGGTCGAGCGTCACATCAACCACATTTGGGAGAGAGGCAACACCCCGGGAGACGCCCCGGGAGTTCCAAACTCCTCGGCCTCGGACGATTGGATCTTCCATGAGCCTAACCTGGATCGGGCCCCGCCAAAACCTCGGTTCAGCCCTCCGGCTCCCCCACAAGAAGACCACGACCCGGTCTCCACGTTTGAGAGTTCTCGGGCGGGTTTTGTATCAATAATCATTACTATTATATAAAACGCGACTGTTTGTCTGTCCGTCCGTCCGTCCGTCCGTCCGTCCGTCCGTCCGTCTGTCCGCGAACTACTCATTCGTTAGTGGACCAAATTTTTATCAAGGGTACATGAAATAGGGGTAGAATTTCCCGGGTAGTGCCATAAAGTGTATAGTTTTTTGTTACCGATTTTCTGGAAACCGATTTTTCTAATTTTTTTAATTTTTCGGGAAATAATCGACCGAATTTAAAAGAATTATATATGAAACAGAGGTAGAATTTTCCGGGGAGTGCTATAAAGTGTATAATTTTTCGTTACTGATCTTTTTGGAAACCGGTTACAAAATTTTTCCAATTTTTTGGAAATTAATTGACCGAATCTTAAAAAATTATATGAAGTAGGGGTAGAATTTCCCGGGGAGTGCCATAAAGTGTATAGTTTTTTGTTACCGATTTTCTGGAAACCGATTTTTCTAATT
>NW_020213403.1:0-9536 GCF_003070985.1 Temnothorax curvispinosus | reverse complement strand
GAATTTTCTGGGGAGTGCTATAAAGTGTATTATTTTTTGTTACCGATTTTTTTGAAAACCGGTTACAAAATTTTTCCAATTTCTCGGGAAATAATTGAATCTTAAAGAATTACATATGAAATAAAGGTAGAATTTCCCCGGGATTGCTATAAAGTGTACAATTTTTTGTTACCGATTTTTTTGGGAACCGGTTACACATTTTTTCCAATTTTTCAGGAATTAATTGACCAAATCTTAAAAAATTATATATGGAATAGGAGTCGTGTCAAAATTTTTTTAATTTTTGGAAGATAATTTTAATTTTTTATTAATGGATAATTTTTCATTAATGAATTGATTTTCTTGATCTATATATATAAGTACCGGACGTCTGTCTGTCTGATATATGAAACAGAGGTAGAATTTATGAAACAGAGGTAGAATTTTTCGGGGAGTGCTATAAAGTGTATTATTTTTCGTTATCGTTCTTTTTGGAAACCGGTTACAAAATTTTTCCAATTTTTTGAGAAATAATTGAATTTTAAAGAAGTCCGGCAAGTTCGGCATAACCCTAGGGACCAGCCCTAGGGTATGCATTAGGCATTTTCCTCCTCCAACGAAAAAAAAAAAAAAAAAAAAAAAAAGGCCCAATATCTCAAAATTTACGGATATTAAAAAATTCACGATGAAAAATTGAAACTTTTTAAAAATAAAAAAAAATGTATTTAAATTAAAAATTAGTATTAAACTGAGAGTAAAATAAAGGTTGAATCTAAAAAAAAACGAAGATGTAGATTACAGTTTAAGAAGAAAAAATAACAAATTTAGTGTTTCAAATTAATGGGTAAATTTAAAGCATATATAATTAATATACAGATAGATTTATACCCGCGCGAAGCGCGGGCCGAATAGCTAGTATATATATATATATACGATTCTATTTTTTACAAATATGCATATATGTATATGTGTGTTTATATCCGTATAATATAGAGAATCGCAATAATAACATTAAATGTAATAATAATTATAATATAGAACTACCCAGGTAGCACATACACGTTTCAAAAATGTTTTATAAGCGTTTTTATGAAACGTTTTATAACCGATTTCTAAAAACCTTTCTCATGAGTAAAAATGTACGCGAGCGTTACTTCTGTAGTAACTTACGATAATTCCTCCACGTAAATGCGGTATAAGTAATATGTAAATTACCAATTTGCAAAAGATATTAATTTGTTTTCACGAACTAGAAATTTTTTTCTGTCAAATTATCAATTCTTTAAGTAATCTGTAATTTACTTTTACCTAAATATCCCTGTTTAACACTACAAAAATGCGTGATATGAGTACAAAATTACCTTTTTCAAAAAAGGTAAAAAAGGCGCCAAGTACACGCAATGTACTTTATAAATTCAAAAATCCAACCTAAGTAGCAGCTTTATTTTTCCTTAACAAAATTATATCATCATAAAATTACGTTACCTATAGCTTAACCTAAGTGATGTATAAATCTAACCTGAGTGGTAGTAGCTTTAATTTCTCCTTAACAAAATTATTATATCACAAAATTATGTTACCTAATTCAACTTAAGTGACATGTACAATATATCAAAAAAAAGATGTAAAATCTTTAAATTGCGCCAATTGCAAAGAGAATTTATATATTGCTTTGAAAAATAATTGTTGTGCAACTACTTTTAAAAAATAAAACCCAAGTGGTACATAATCTTTGTGTTCCCATTCAAGGGTCTTCCTATTCCAACTCAAGTGGTAATAGCTTCTTAATTCTCCTTAACAAAATTATAATATTACAAAAAATTTTTGTTACAAAGAATTAAAGAGGTAACAGTACAAAATAAAAATATTTAATTAAAATAAAATAAATAAATTTTTCTTGTAAAAGAACTTGGCCCTGCTTTTTTACTTCTTTCGCATTCTTTCTTAAATTATGTTTATTGTTTTTTTATTTAATAAAAAATGTTAGTACTAATGTTTAAATTTTAATGTTTAAATTTCGAAGTTTAGCGGCGCCAAGTTTTTTTACAAAAAAAATTTATTTATTTTTACACCATAACTCAGAATGTCACCAAATTTCGTTGACAACACTGGCACATAAAGATACATTTACAGTAGGAAAGGCAAGTTTCTACGATAAATTGTAATTGGCAAAAAGCCTAATGTCAAGTTTGCCTTGGTGTAGAGTTTACCCCGGTCTCCCCTACACACAATATACGTCTTATTATTATTATTCTCATTATCACAATTATTTGCATGGTTATAATATGGTTATAATATGGTTATAATATGGTGTGGTGTGTTCCCGGTGGCGGTGGATGTTATCATGGGGTCCTTGAATCATCACAACCTCTCTCAATTTAGCCCGCGAGGTAATTGAGGCATCACTACCACAAGACTACGTTTCATCACTGCCACAGCCACCGGGAGGGCTCACTACTGCCAGAACACCAAGTATGTCCTGTGCTTTTTTCTATTAATTTTTTCTACAGTATGACAATCGATCAACTCACGTAAATTGTAATTTTATCTGGTTTTCAGAGTGCGACCAAAAATTTGTGAGCACTCCTGACGGACCGCTGAACGGAAGCTTTCACGCACCGACGCTGATCAATCCTGAAGGAGATCCACGACAGTGCGTTTACACATTTCTTGCAGGGCCGCGTCAGCGTGTCGAATTGATTTTTACCTCGTTTGGCCTTCGGGGAAAACCACCAGAGTGAGTCTTTGTCTTCATCATTTTATCCCGCGAACCTCAATATATTTGGTAGACAATTGTTTTTTTTTCTTTTAATAAGTATTTGTAATCATTTGGAAATTATTTAGAGAAATTTGGAAAGCCATTTTTATACTTTGGAGAGAAGTACACAATTATTAATAATTAATACAAATTAATTAAGCATATAGTGGGCAGACATATTAATCGATTTCTTTTCTTTTTTTTAATAGATTCTAAATGATATGGAAAATTGCTTACAACACATTTTATTATTTGGAAAACAATTTTTATTTATTTATTAATTATTATTAATAATACATAGTCCAGAAGAGAAAGCAGGAACCGTTCCTGACTTACATCATGTATGTATATATGTATATACGTGCTCATTTTCTGTTCTTTCTTCAACGTTAATAGTACTTTGTCCACAACAGCAGTATAATAATTACGCATGGTTAAAAATTTTGGAGCAATACAATTTATAACACAAAACCATTCTTTATTTCAAGACATTAATTTGAAATATGTTATGAGGAAATATAAATCTTTACAGTGTCATAAATTGTAGTATGTAAATTACAATACATCAATCAATATCTCTAATTTGATTAAAATTCAATATGAAGAATGTAACAGGATGTTCGTGTTAAATTATTTTTATTAAACAAATATTTTTCCAACTATAGTAAACTGCGCGCCGACAAATCGTCAGACTTGAAACACAATTTTGATTGGCATAGTAAAATTCCCTCTATGCCCTCTAATTAAATCGTTACAATTTAATATTTTGCAATAATTTCTTTACATTTTTTAGATGCTTAGCATCAAAAATTAACGATTTAATTAGGGGGGATAGAGGGAATTTTACTACGCCAATCAAAATTGTGTTTCAAGTCTGACGATTTGTCGGCGCGCAGTTTACTATATATGGTTGAAAAAATATTTGTTTATTAAAAATAATTAACACGAACATCCTGTTACGGCTTTCCTTGCCCTATTCTTCATATGTAACTTATTTATTTCTCGTTTAAGGAGGTTCTACAGGTACTCTCTAGTCAGTTGAGAGATGAAGAGAAAATCTTCAAATTCGTCGATTCTAAGTATTCATAAAATATTTTCGTGAATTTTGATGACGTTAGAGCTTATATCATACCCATATTAGTCAAAGCGAGGAATAATTAAAAATATCGTGTAAGTGCTCCTTTGACTCTGGCGGCTTATAATGGAAGAAAATGTGGTAACGTCGCGAACTTGACAGTTCTGCTCATATGACCGTGGTTATTTCACAATTTCACATAATTCTAGAGCGAGTACTTCTCCGTAAGCGCTCGTAAACGTTAGGTGCTTAAGTTTGAGGTGCTGTCATACTGTGGTGCTGTACGCTGTACTGGCTGTACACTTTTCGCGCGGGTGCAGTCGCTGCGACATTGCCAAATCTCCCTTGTTATTCGAAGCACGCTACGTGAACTGTGATATGGCCTGTTTCAATAGCCAATATCACAAAATTTTACGCGATAACCCTTGTTTTTCTCGATATTTTTGAAAAAGTTAGATTAAGATCTATAAGAGCTCCGTTTTTTGAATCTTTGGTAGGTCGCCTTTATATAATTAATATCTCGTTTCCTGTCTCTGAGCCCCTCTGCCATATGTAGCTTATGTTAAAAACTGTGATTTCAAAATTCATTTTTGCAAATTTTTACACGGTAACCGATGCTAAAATTTTTCGAGCACTTTTCTCGCATCTCAATTTATACGACCATAAAGTTTTTTCCAATTTTTAGATACATCCATTATCTGTAGAACCTCCTTAATTGTTTAAGAAACATCAGTATTAATAAACAGGTGAAAGGACAAAAAAATGATACAATTATAACTATATTTATGATAGAAAAAGGAAGAATAAAAAAGATATTGAGCACGTATGTGTACAAGAATAATTTTTAAATTCCTATGAAGGCAGAAACATATCTTTATTTTCAAATATTTCCTTTTATTTTAACACTTGTAATATTTTAGCCTATTTGCTTTAATTAAATATTTTAAAAAAGTCAAATTAATTTTATTAAGCACAAATAGAATGACTTAATAATACAAAAACTGCTTCATATATAAATTAAAATTTTAAGTATTAATTAACATCAGAAAATAACAAAGAATTCTAATGGAAACGAAATGAAAAGAACAGGAAATACTTTGCAATTAAAAAAGGAAATGATAATATCTCTGTAGTTCATAGAGCAGAAGTAGATTTAGCTCTATTCTTTTCCTAATTTTTAATAAGTATTGCACCTCGCAGAGCAGTAAAGACAATTAGCCATTTACTTGGAAGTTGACTAAAAGCATTTAACTGGCTAAACCAAAGACGGAAACAATGTTGTTTTATTCTTCCAACGAACTGTGCATCATCGGCCATTAGTTACATTATTGTTCCAGAAACAGGAACTTGCTGTATATAAACCTATTTCTTTTTTTTTGCGTAATAATGATGTAACTGAAGAAAGTTATTAAAGTATTAATAATGATAAATTAATGTAAAATTAAAAAAATTTTTCCAATATATTTAAAAGGTTTTTGCAAATTGGTCAAGTTTGCTAGAGATCCTTCCACGACGTTTGACGTACGCTAGCTGACTTTGTTGTGTTAATATATATTGTAATGTATTTGGAGAGGGGCTCGAGTGTTGGAGCTTGCTGCGCTCATAGCCGACGAGCTCCAGTTCGGTATGTACCTGCGACTTGTAAACATACCCAGCATAGTCGCGCGCTGTTAGAATAGCCGGTGTCTAATAAAGTGTTAACAACTAATAAGCGAGCTCTGTCTTTCTGCCTTTTCCACCTCCCTGTTCAGACATTACATATATCTTTACCACTACATTGACTGTATTAAAACTTTGATTGCTTCTTTCATAACCTTACTAACGTCATCAACAACAAATTGAATAAAAAAATGGTTATTAACAAACAGAAGATCATTTAATAAGCATAATTACCGCTTCTTGAGTATCCTGAATAGTTACCAATTAGTTATTTTATTACATTCACTTTATCATTTTATTAACTTATGAATAAGACAGATTTTATTGATTGCTTTACTACAAATTATTGACAGATTTTATCGATTGCTTAATTACAAATTTAAAAAATCTTTCAAAAATGAAAAGAATGGTTGATTCGAAATATTTAACAAAATTTAATTGATGGAAAATTATAACATGTTTTCGAAAACCTTTTAAACTAACAGTGTATTAATTAAGTCTTTTTTCGGTGTAGATTAGTGTAGATGAGCGCGTGTTGATTGACTATTATACGTTTAACGCGGTTTATCGTCGCGACCAATAAACGCGCCGCTTATATATCTACACTGAAAAATGATCTCACTAATGCATTCACAAAGTGAAGGAAAGAGGAAAAGGAAGTTAGCACAGACATGCTACAGGTCAGGGACGTCTCCTTCCGCCTGTAGATTATGTATTCATAATTATTAATTATTGAGGCAGATAGTTTATCACGTAGTTAGGATAAGAGCCGCTTGGGAAGGGTTGCGCCACCGTCCGGGCACCATAAGCACGAGGCCAACTGTGGCCGCTCGATCGTTCGGGTATCATCAGGAGAGCTCGGGTCTCTAGCGAAGACGCCGGAAAGCGTGCGTGCTTCCGCCTGTTAATCGTCGACTCTCGTGCGTAAAAGTCGCGCTGCTTCTCTTGTGCTAATTGCAATAAAAAATATTGTTTAAGTACGAATCGTTTATCTCAGCTCTCCGATCCCTCCCTCACAATAGCTTAAAATCCCTAACATTAATAAATAAATAAAAATTGTTTCCCAAATCATGAAATATCTTGGAACTGATTTTCTAAATCATTTAGAATTGTAAGGTAGTCTGTGATAACAAACCGATCGAGGTACAATTGTCTCTATGTTTATATTAGTCATGCGAGAGGTAACGCGAAGTTTAGTTATAAGGCGTTGGTACTCATGTAAGGCGCAGGGCTCCGAGAGGCTCCTCACTTATATCTCAGACAGAAAGTTTTCGTCCGTGATACCGCACGCGGAAAATTTACTCCATTACATATATATTATACTCACACATTATACTCGTTCTACGTTTGTAATAAATAATAGTTATAGTAGCCGCAAGTTTGTTTCGACCTCCAACAAGAATCTATAAAAAAATCAGTTAATATGTCTGTCCACTATATGCTTAATTAATTTTTATTAATTATTAATTATGTACTCTTTTCCAAATTATGAAAATGGCCTTCCTTTCTCCAAATAATTTCCAAATGATTACAAATACTTAAAGAAAACAAAACAATTTTCTACCAAATATATTGAGATATCCCACGATTACATTGATTCTGATGTTCCGGAATTCGCAATTCGCCTTATTGTCGCCCGCAGATTGATAATTATGTCACGCACCTTTTACGATCGGCGATAGACGTCAACATATTAGGCATATTTTTTACGTGACTCTAGTATAAGCAACCAAAGTGTACCAAACTGCACCACCAATAGCAACCACCGATAACAACTTTGGTATAATATATGTGCCAAACCATACCAAACGATCGCTAAAAATCGCCTATTATATCCGATATATCAAGTCAATTGTTATAGTCCTACGTATACGGTCCTACGTATTCATTATTTTTCTATTTTCCCACTTTCCATTTCTCTCGCTGATTTCTCTTCTTTTTTTTATACAAGAAAATGTCAAATAGTGAAAAAATAAAACAAGAAGAGAAATGGTAATAGAAAAGAATACGAAAACAGATATACGACAAAAAATACAGAGGTTTGACTATACATATTACTTGATTTTTTTTTATGGTATGGTATCATGGTATTTTCTCATACGTCAATAATAAAAATTTATAATTATTTTTCCTTTTACGAAAACTTTAGTGATTGATACCTGATAAAGGCGCAAGGCAAGGTTTGATATTTTAGAATTATATTATATACTTGAATTTGACAATTTTTGCATATAAATGTGATGGATTTATATAAGAAACATTTATTTAAATATATGTATTGTTTGCACGCATACATTTCCTGATATTTAGTGGATCTGCTGTGGGAGAATTACCTGCGTAAGTGTTAATAAACTTATAGAAAGTTATGTTAATTAGCTAACAGCAAGCTATTCAGAAATGAAATCACGTACTTATATTTAATATGTGATATATATTTATGAATTTAAAAAAATTTATTTTCTGGGGTTTAGATAGTATTATATGTTTATAAAAGAAAAAAGTGTGCAAATTAGGAATTTGCACATTGCTTTTTCACCATTTTTAAGTGTGCAAATTAAGACTTTGCACATTAATTACTTCATCAACTTCATCTACTTCATCAATTATATTTTGCTTATAAAGCTTCCTTTGTGAGGAAGCTTATATTTTATTTGATACATAATATTATATTATATTAGTATACCTATAGTACATAATATTATATTAGTATTTATTAATTTGGTTTCCTCATAGAGCGAAATAAAATGTTGATAAAGCAATGTGTAAATTTATAATTTGCACACCTTTTTATTTTTATATAACTTATAAAAATTTTATAGAGTTTATTTTCTTCTAATCAAACAAATCTTGAAAAATATATGAAATAGAGGTAGAAAAGATTGAAGAATATAATAAAATTAGAAATAGTCCGATATCTCAAAATTTGCGGAAGTTAGAGTTACACAGACATTTCTAAAAAAATTATGGACCTTTGATCGCGTATAAAGCTGGGTCTAATCAACCAAATCTTAAAGAATTATGTATAAAATAGGAGTAGAAAAGTCTGAAGATTATAATAGAATTATAAATAGCTTGATACATCAAAATTTGCGGAAATTATAGCCACAGACATTTCTTAAAAAATTCAAAATTTTATAAAGAAAGAACCCCTTTTTACTGATTATCGCCAAATGCAATACCAACCTTCCTTTAATAATACTCTACCAATTAAAAAAAATTTAGCCCGATATCTCAAAATTTACGAAAGTTATAGCAACCACGCACGGATATCAAATCCACATACGCACGCACGCACGCACGCACGTACACATACACACACACACACACACACACACACACGCGCGCGCGCGCGCGCACATAAACATTTTGTAAAAATGTTATTTTTCGACGTTTTAGAACATTATCTGAACATATTGGCAGAGAAAACTAAAAAAAATTTTTTTTTACAAAAATAAAGCTTCTTCTAAAAGGAAGCAAGAAATTCATATTTTATATAATGTGTATTTCTAAAATCAGGATCGGCGTTAGGGGCGTGCAAACAGTGTGTCGCACACGTAAAAGGTCAATATAGAGCCATAGTAATGTAAGCCATAGTAATGTAAGTCAAAGTTTTTAAGATATTGAATTGTGTGCATATATGCAATTTATGTATTGTATAAATTGCATCTATGCACACGAAACAATATTTTAAAAAATTTGACTTATACCACTATTTCACGTTGACGTTTGATCGGCTCGACGCTCATCTCAGCGAGCAAAAATTAGAAAATTTTAGAAATAATATATTTTATTTATATATATTATATCCGTAAAATATTACTACTTGAAGATATTAATTGAAAATAATTAATATTTTACGTATTTCGAAGTCTATTTTTGTACTGGGACGATCAACGACGATTCAACGTCAATTTGAATGTCGAATAAATTCAACTTCATTTCTTAAGGTGGTTCGATGGCTACAACAAAATGCAGAGAATTTCATGAAATTTTAATATGTTGTTCTGCAATGCAAAATAGAATTATGTGAATTTTTTGGGAATTTTTCACCGTCCCGTTTTGAAA
>NW_020213402.1:0-8627 GCF_003070985.1 Temnothorax curvispinosus | reverse complement strand
GTACATATTACGTATACAACTGTTTATATCAGAAAATAAGGTTATGAGGTGACAGCATTTAAAAATTTTTTTCAATTATTACTAATTATTTGACAATCCCACCCTTCATTAGTACCTCTACTTTACTCCTGTAAAAGGATTTTGCGATCTGTAAAGCCGTTTCAAAATGAGAGCTTTGAAATGAATTGTCGGTAATTTGGACGGCTTTAGCATCCCCTTAAGCCGTAATCTTTAAGAAATTGACCACGCACAGTCGATTGTTCTTCTCATATTCGACTGTGCGTGGTCAATTTCTTAAGGTGCCTTTTCATGCTGACGCTCGACGCTCATTTTCAGCGGCAAGAAGGTCGCATGACCACAATTGACGCCGGCGTCAATTGAAATTCATGAAAACGAAAACAGTGTCAAAATTTCGGCGTCTGCGCTGCTTTGGCTTTGACGCTTGAAATTGGAAAAATCCAACTTCTCTTTCTTGACGCTGGCATCATAGTGATGTCACGTGACGTCGCTCAACGCTGTTTTTCAGTGTCCCATGAATTGGCACCTTTAAAGATTACAGCTTAAATCAACGGTTACGGCCTCTATAAATCAGCCTTAATGGCTCCTGTCCACAAGACGCGGAAACGCTTGCCGCGCGGCAAGAAGCGACGCGGTAGCCACGAAACTTTTGGTTCATACGGAAAAGCGACACGGTGATTGGCTATCGCGTTGCTTCTTGCCGCGCGGTAAGCGTTTTCGCGTCCTGTATGCAGAAGATAAGTTCTAATAATTTATTCCAAGTAATTACGAGTAGAGATCAGCATCGGATAACATGTAAATTACTAGGAAATACAACGCGTCGTTTGGTGCATCTCTAGTGACTTTTGCTATTCATAGTGAATAAACCTTTGGCAGGGTCTGTTTTTTATTGCTGAACTGGCTGCACTCTTTTTTACTCCACACTGGAAGGAAGTTCAGCAATAGGGCCGGTCTACAATGGGTTGTCGTAAAGCTGAATTCAAACAAAACGCGTCGAGCGTCAAGCAGCAACCAGCAACTCAATCAGCGAGGTGAAATCAACAGTGACGTAGGAAATATCGTTTCGCTAATTGGTTGAGCTTGCTGTTTGACGCTTGTTGCGTCCTGTCTGATTCCAGCTTAACTGTCGTAACTGTCGTGAGTCGTAAGAAATTGACCAATCACAGTCAAATTTGAAGAGAATAATCAACTAATAATTGGTTAATTTCTTACGACTTACGATTTACGACAGTTACGACATCTATTGTAGACCGGCCCATAAAAAAACAAACTTACTAGTGCCTATATACAATAGGCGTTTTAAGCCCTGAGCTCTAAGAAATTGATCAATCACAGTCAATTATTTTCTTCAAATTCAACTGTGATTGGTTAATTTCTTAGGGCTTAGGGGTTAAAATACCTATTGTAAACTGGGACTAACTGGGACTTAGGTTGAGTTTCCACTGAGCGCATCACGCGTCGCGTCGTCCGAGTTGAACCAATCAAAACATCCCATTTCGATCCCGTCACAAGAATGTAATTGTATAAAACAAGAGTAGAATTTTCCAGGGAGTGGTATAAAATGTATAATTTTTCGTTACCGATCTATTTTTGAAATCGGTATTGGAAATTTTTCCAACTTTTTGGGAAATTATTGATTGAATCTTAAAGAATTGTATATAAAACAGAGGTAGGCATTCCCGGGGAATGTTATTAAACTGTATAGGATTTTTCGGCTCGCGCGCGGAGAATTGTAGCGTACGAGTGAGCGGGTGCTCGTTGCAAACAAATACTACGTTGTCTTCATTCTTTTTTTATAGTAACATTTTTTTGTTTTAAGAATTGTTTACGTATATTTTTGAAAGGAAATTAGTTTGCGAAGCGCCTTTGCCACAAAACAATCTCCGTAATTGTTGAAAGTGAATATTAAATATAAAAGTTATATTATAAAAGTTATATATATATATATATATATATTTCATATGTAACAAAATTCGAAAATCCCAACGATATTGTCGATATCATCGAGACTTTCGGCATAAAAAGTCTCGTTTCGGTTTCGTCTCGGTATCTTAAGATACTTAATTTAGTTTTATCTTTTAAATTGCTAAGATATTATAAATAGATTTTAATTTTACTTTACTGTAAAAATTGGCTTACTTTTATGTAAACGAGTAAAAATTTTAAGATAAATTATTTTCGTTTTTCACATTGATTTTTTTACAATGACGGACATTGATTGCGAAAAAAATTACTTTATTTGTGGTGATTCTTCAGATTCAGCTGTAAATATTTTAGTAACAAGGAGACTGAGTACTTTGAAAAATACTTTTCAAAAAAAAATGATGGTTTTCTGCAAATATTAGAAAATAGAGATTCTATTAAAGTTTACAAAATTTGCAGACAAAGATATACAAATGAAAAGTATATACAAAGTTATAAAAATGAAAAAGAAAAAACTTTTTACAAGTTACAGCCCAACAAGGAAAAAGTTAAAATCATTTTTAAGCTTATTCGATTGAAAAAATTTTTGTTTTTTATGTAGAAAAGAAGCTATATAGTTTTCAGAAACAAGTCAAACTTAATCTAGAACGGTGTACGTAAATACATTTAGTTATTGCTATTGATTTTCATGATACCATTTTTGAATATTTAAATGAATGGAAAGACGATTTTTTTGAAGAAATTGAAAAACGGCTTTCTGAAATGTATGATTTGGTTTCATAGGGAGGCAAGATATCATGGAAAATGCTTTGATGCTCTACGTTTGTATACTACGTTTGAAAGTTGTATAGTATGTGAAAACTGCAAAAATTAGTGTTTCTATGCAAAAAATATACAATTTCATTGAAGCTAACAAAGAGCATTAATTTACTTTTGATGAATTAAAGAGTTGCTTGAGTTAAAACGATTATATATATATGCCTTGCAATGATAAAAACTATTTCAACAAAATTAATAAAGCATTATAAAAATAATATTACATCTTGTCATTCTACATACTTTAAAATAGTATATTTTAGAAACTTAGAATACGATACCTTATCTAAAGTATATTATTTGACCGAAAAATGGAAAATGCAAATAATGAAGAAATGTGGTATCATTTTTTAGATATAGCTGTAGATATTTTATGTTTGGATAATCGTTCTCAGATATGTTCCATGAACGGATATCCAACAAATGACGAAATGTTTGAGAATGCCAATGAATTAATTCCAAATACACTACAGTATTTAATAAGAAAATTATTTTTTCGAGAAAAGAAGAGAGAGAGAAAATCTTCATCATATGAAATTAAATCTACATTTATTATATGCCATGCCAATATGTATATTTGTCTTTTTGAATAATTTCGGAAATGTGTATTTATTTATTTAACATTATCTTTTTAAATTGTACTTTACACGTATAGCCGAGATTGTAGATTGTTTGTCGTAAATAGTACGGTTGTATGTGATACACGATTATTTTGAAAAATGTAAAACTCATGTATGAAAATTATCTCGGTTAGACGAACACCGAGATGCGATTAACACGCACGTGAGTTACACACGGCTGTCCAATTATTCATGTTTCACGGCGCACTTATGGGATATACGTTAGTATTAGCCTCAGTCATGCAAATCCGGATAATGGATTTCACACAAAGTACGCGACTCGAACGTACTGTTTCGATGGATATTATTAGTTTGACTATCGAAATCGTAAAAATGCAAATTTCTTTTTGTACGGAAGAGAACTATAGTTTAGAAGAGATTTAGTAAGAATGTGCGAGTTTGTGTCGCATTTAGCTGTTATTCCCGAGTCAACGATTTCCTCGTCCATCTAGTTATCGTCGTGTCTTGTGACTACCGAGGCTCGCGTAGACGAGTTAAGGCACTCGAAAGCCAACGAAAACGTGGCACTGGCCTGGTCTTGTATACTGCCGCCTCGTGTAGTGATGGCTTCGTGTTACTTGCTATTCTTCTCTTTCATTACCATTTGGCTGAATATACACCGGCAAGCATCTCTGGCTTGCCAGTTTGTGATTATCAAGCGTAATTGTACCGTCCTTTGCGATGAAGAATTAAAGATTATCAGTTGCTGTAAAACGCAAATTTTAGTTTAATTTTATTTTTGAAAGTTTAACTACGCTGAAATATCAATTTATGACTATTCTTACTTTCTAGCGTAGAAAATTAAGAAAATAAAATTAATTCAAAGGCGCAAATAAACTCTTATCTACCTTTTGTAACCGTCATTTCTTACGTGATGTAAGAAATTAGAAGGAAAACGTACTCTTGGAACTTTCAACATCTGTCTGTTCTAAATTTGTTGCTTTAAGCAGCTCGTCGGCTTTAAGCACTC
The DNA here is from genome assembly GCF_003070985.1 of Temnothorax curvispinosus. Taxonomy (NCBI): domain Eukaryota; kingdom Metazoa; phylum Arthropoda; class Insecta; order Hymenoptera; family Formicidae; genus Temnothorax; species Temnothorax curvispinosus. The sequence continues at coordinate 4,280 of NW_020213402.1, read as the reverse complement.
TTTAGATTTTAATGCACGAATTAACAAAGGTTATTTCAGGAAAGATAATCGGTTCCGATATATATTGAAAAAAGATTAGTTTGTAAAATAAAATCTAAAATATACCGTCAACCGCTCACATTGTTTCATTAATTTCATCTCCATTTCCTTGGTCATTCCATCTTTCTCCGCTTGTATTTTAATGTTGCATCTCGGTATTATTTTTTGTTTTTCTAGAATGTGTTTTTCGAGTTGCCTATCCTTATTCTTCAACTGTACAGAAATTGTATTGTATAAGAAAAAATAACAGTGTGCAAAATATTATTGGGAAAAATATGCTTACTTTTTGCTGTATATTTCTCAAAGCGTCGCAAGCATCGTTCAATTTGTAAAGCAAGCCATCGATATTGTTCTGTAACTCATACACATGATCCTTCAACGTAGATATCTGAAAAAGATTTGTCGCATATTAAGAGAAAGACATTAAGAAATTAAAAAAGATATGCATTATGAGACGTAATGGTATCTATTATTGCATATGTAACTTACCATCTTCTTCTGTAGGTTGTTTTCACGTCTTAAAAACGCGTTTTCATGTTTCAGTTTCATTAATATATTTATAAAGTGATTCTCTGAAAAGAAAACGTCAATCTTGAGCAATCATACACAACGATGAATCAAAGTCAAAACGCTGAAAGATATATGAAGGATCATTCTTACGTTTCTCGTGCAGGTCCTCCTGCAGCAGGTCTCTCTTTCGAATACGCGTCTTTAGAAATTGCATCAGCCTTGTATTCGCCCGCTCGTCTTGCAGATTCGCCACGCTCGTCTTGGGAAAGGAATCGCACAGGCTGCAAACGATAAAATTGCGACATAGGTGGACGTGGGGTCGCGTAAATGAAGAAGTTTATGCGATATCCGTTTTCGAGTCAACTAACGCGGACATAAAGGTTATTCTACATAAAAGTCGTAATCGTGAGTTGTAAGAAATTGACTAATCATGTTCGAAATTGAGGAAAATATTTAATTTGTGATTGGTCAATTTCTTACAACTCACGATTACAACTTTTATGTAGAATAATCATAATATTACATGATGAGAGATAGGAAAATTTACTTTTTTTTCTTTTTCTTTCAAGTTGTTGATACCGAGCAATACTTTGCCCATAAAACCATAAACAGATTTAATTTTGAAACTATAATTGTGTCGACGCGAAAGTCGACACAATTAGAGTGAAATTCATCTCAACAATCGCGACAACTCTCAGCTCGTTGATTCACAATAGTTTACGCGTAACAATAAGAGAAAACACACGTGTCACGTTACAATGACGTGTCAGGCATCGTCGCGCAGCAAAGCATTTAAAATCTAGCACACGTCGCGCCGTTTGAGCGCAACCAGAACATCCGCGCGTCCTACATTACCGACTGTCGCGCCGCCCGTTATTAACCAACCCGGTCACCGGAAATAAGTTGGCAATGCAAGTTCATATTTTTTAATTTACTATAGCTCAAACGATTGCTCCCTAATTGCTCCCTCAGAATCGACGATTGCTCCCCTTTTAAGATTATTATTTTTCGAGATATTTAATAAAAACGAAAAATTTTTAATTTTTATTGAAAAACATATTTATAATAACTGTATGCAACTTTATAGGGCATAGAACGATTGCTCCTTCATTGCTCCTTATTGCTCCATCATAATTTTAATGATTTATTGCATTTTTATTGAAAAAATAACAAATTAATCATTTCACAAGGCCGCCTATTGTAACTATGGCTCGGCAGCGCATGCGCATGCTACCATAACTATGCGCATGCGCGATGATATCTGTTAGAGCTTTTACGGATACCATAGCGCATGCGCGTATGGCTTCTGCTTTCTGCTCGCTTCGCTCTATTGGGATTTTTAATCGCTCCATTCGTATAATTAATTTTGTATGATATTTTAGCAGAGAACTGTTTATTTTCTTGGAAAAATACATTTCTCACAGTCTTCTACAAGTATATCCAACATAAAACGATTGCTCCTTAATTGCCCACCTGTCAGCATTGTGCATGAGCCCTTATTGACATTAGGCTTAGTTTCCACGCGTCGCGTCATCTGTCGTTAAAGCCTCTTGCACAATGCCAGGCAACAGGCAATAGGAACAGGGAATAGAAATCAGAAATCATGTATAAATGCAGAATAAACAGTGACACAATCAATAGACACAGAGTTTCAGTCACGTTGGAAATTTTGTGCCTATTGCCTGTTGCCAACCAATCATAGCATTCGAACTTTTTAGGTTGTAATTAACGATTTTTTTAGTTATTTCCTGTTCCTATTGCCTGTTGTCTGGCATTGTGCAAGGGGCTTAACCAATCTAAACATCCTATTACAAATAATGTAATAAAATAAGATGTTTTGATTGGTCGCGACGGATAACGCGATGCGTGACGCGACGCGTCACGCATCGCGTTAAGCCCGGTGTCCACGATGCAAGAACTGTGTCCAAGTTTTGATTTAAAGTCCGGTGTCCACGATGCTAGAACTGTGTCCAAGTTTTGGTTTAAGCCAATCATCTTGCAGCTCTTACAGAAAAGTAACAGTTTCATTGGCTTAAACCGAAACTTGGACACAGTTCTTGCATCGTGGACACCGGGCTTAAGCCAATCAACTTGCAGCTCTTACAGAAAAGTAGCAGTTTCATTGGCTTAAACCGAAACTTGGACCCAGTTCTTGCATCGTGGACACCGGGCTTTAGGCCCGGTCTATAATGGATGTCGGAAGTCGGAGTCGTAAGAAATTGACCAATCACAATCTATTATTCTCCTTGCGGTCGAAAAATAATGAATGGTCAATTGATTGGTCAATTTCTTACGACTCCGACTTCCGACATCCATTGTAGACCGGGCCTTATCCGTCGCGACCAATCAAAACATCCCATTTTGATCCCGTCACAAGTAATGTAATAAAATGGGATGTGTTGATTGGTTAACTTGTGATGACGCGACGCGTGACGCGCTCAGTGAAAACTCGGCCTTAGTGCCCATCTACAATGACTACAATAGGTGTTTTAAGCCCTAAGGGTGCCTCCCCATGCAAGACGGAATCTCGGAATCATTCTGATTAGTTAATCCCATGAGGCTATTGGTTAGCCTCATGAGACTAACCAATCAGAATAATTCCGAGATTCCGTTTTCCGCGATTTCGTCTTGCATGGGGAGGCACCCTAAGCCTTAAGAAATTGTTCAATCACAATTGAATTTAAGGAGAATAAATTGACTGTGATTGGTCAATTTCTTAGGGCTTAGGGCTTAAAACACCTATTGTAGATGGGCACTTAAGCCTTGTGTCCACATTATTAGAACTGCGTCCGGGTTTTGGTTTAAGCCAATCAACTTGCAGCTCTTACAGTAAAGCAGCAGTTTCATTGGCTTAAACCGAAACCGAACGCAGTTCTAGCATCGTGGACCAAGGCTTTAAGCTATATCCACACAAACTTGCATGAGCCCATAAACATAAGCATAAGAGAATTGATTGGTCCATATGTATGTGCATAATGAAATAGACTAATCAGTTTTCTTATGCTTACGTATTATGCGTTATGCAAAAGTCTGTGTTTCTCGCTTTAAGGCCATTGCACGTAACAAAGTTTTAATTTTAATCGTAAGGCCGTAAGAAAATAAGACAAATCACACGCAATTATTCTTCAAGCGCGAGGAGAATAATCGACTGTGATTGGTCTATTAATTGTTTACAGCCTTACGATTATGACTAAAACTTTGTTACGTACAAGGGCCTTTAAGAACGTTGCGGACGTTAAGTGAAACGCACTCATAAAAAATTTTGATTGGTTGATACCGTTCAGGCGTAAATATAATGCAAAACACAAAGCAATAAATTTTCAACCTATCGGAAGCCGTGTATCAATGCATTCTGTTCCTATTCTTTATTTCTATTGCTTGTATTGTGTTGCGCCCCTAAAGCCCCTTGCACAATGCCAGACAACAGGCAATAGGAACAGGAAATAACCAAAAATCGTTAATTACAACCTAAAAAGTTTAAATGCTATGATTGGTTGGCAACAGGCAATAGGCACAAAATTTCCAACGTGACGGAAACTCTGTGTCTATTGCCTGTGTCACTGTTTATTATTCTGCATTTATACATGATTTCTGATTTCTATTCCCTGTTCCTATTGCCTGTTGCCTGGCATTATGCAAGAGGCTTTAACGACAGATGACGCGACGCGTGGAAACTAAAGGCTCCCACAGACCGAACGCGTCAAGCGTCAAGCAGCGAGCAGCAACCCAAT
>NW_020213401.1:0-1293 GCF_003070985.1 Temnothorax curvispinosus | reverse complement strand
CACACACACACACACACACACACACACACACACACACACACACACACACACACACACACACACACACACACACACACACACACACACGCACACACACACACACGCACGCGCACACACACATACACACACACACACACACGCACGCACACACGCACGCACACACACACACACACACACACACATATATATATATATATATATTCACGGCAAACCACATATATAACATCGTGTTATTTTTATAACCTATTTACGCAAACGTTACTTCTGTAGTAACTTACGATACGATAATTCCTCCGCGTAAACGGGAGATTTTATAGTAACTATTATGATCGGAAATCAAGAGCCACCGTTGAAAGTAGTGAAGGTTACGTTTCTCTGATTGAGAGACGACGTATCTTAATATGAATTACTGTAAGTTACTATATAGATGTACTCACTCGCGTAAACATATAGTTCGACAATTTTTACAAGACAGCATATACGTATTACGTGTGCCATTTTGAATATACCTTCCTTCTTTTAAAGATCTCCTCGACATCTCTCTGTGGTTAATACTTTATATATTTTACTTACTATAATACGTTTACACGCGAGCGTTACTTCTGTAGTAAACTTACGATAATTCCTTCGCATAAACAGAATTTTCCTTCGCGTAAACGGGATTTTGTAGTAACTTACGATAATTTACTCCGCGTAAACGAGTGAATTATCGTAAGTTACTACAGAAGTAACGCTCGCGTAAACATACAGTTTGACAACTTTTACAAGACAGCATATACGTACGTGTTTGTACGATTTTGTAGATACACCTTCCTTCTTAAAGATCTATCGGCATCAGCTCTCTACGGTCAATACTTATATATATTTCACTATCTGTCACGACGCGGCAACGGTCACGACTATCACACACTTACACTTTTCTAGGTTGTAAAAAACTGTCACTGTCACGCACTGCGACAGTGAACGAATGCACTCTTGTGTCAAAAATGGGAAAGTGACACACCAGCCGCCATTTTTGTCCGACGTGGACGTTTCTTAAAAAAAAATTTTCCACGTTTGGACTTTGCATCGCAATATCTTCGCTTGTAGGGTACGTAACGGAAAAAAAAGACTCTTATTTATAAATCAAACCCCAAGCTATCGATCGAACCTACTTAGAAATTGATCCGTTCACTCGTTATTGAGATCTCAAAATCTCGGATACTCGCGACTCATGCGTTCGCGTAAAAGAGTCACGGTGCGTCTCGCTTCGCGCGTACTTGGCGCGAGACACTACCGTGTCTCTTGATAAAA
>NW_020213400.1:0-2094 GCF_003070985.1 Temnothorax curvispinosus | reverse complement strand
ATATTTAAATTAAAATTATACAAGGATTGTAATTTATGTTAAAAACTAATCTTTCACTGAAAACAAATATCATACAAATATATCACTGATATTTATTTCAGCTTATACTTCCGGCGCAACCTACTGTGATAAATATTCCAGAATCTCTGGCCCAGCATTTCACTACGACGCAGTTTACGAATATCCCAGAGAAACCTTAATTCTCATATCGCAGTTTACGAATGTCTCAGAGAAACTCTCTGATTGTGTCGATTAATTATCGAACGGAAAAAGGAAAATACAATAGCAATGTTTTTTTTACGTATCAGGATAAGCTGTGATTATATAAAAAAAGAAAGAAAAAAATAACGGAAAACAGAACCGAGCAGGAACAGGACGCAACTGTATTTCTAGACAGTCTGATTTTGTAAATTATTCTACGAGGAAAACACTTGTGTATTATATATATATGTATATGCGGATATGCGATATACAATTTGATATGATATATGATCTATGACGTTTGTTTATTACTATGTAAAGTGACAGACTTCGAAATTAAACATTAATTACTGTTAATCGTGGCGTTTTGAATTTACTCTTTTTCTTTTCTTTTACCTAAAGAGGATCATGAGAAAGTGAGAAAATTCCAAACGCTGCGAGAGTGCAGACACAATGGACATCCGAATTTTACAAAACGTGAAAAAACATTCGTCTTTTCTCATCTCTAAACTCCTCAGACCGTGTTAATATTTAAACAAAATAATTTACACGTCACTCATAGAGCTAGCGCGATAAAAAAATAAGTTAACATTCGTTGAAACAACATTATACATTTATGCCTAACAACAATTTTTTGTGCTTGCACTTGCGAATTTCTTGCCGACGTGATACTCGATTTTCTCACACAGAATTTCTTGCTATAAGACACAAAGGGGAGTTTACTTCTTGCGGAAAATACTCGACATGCTGGGCGATTCAATTTTCTGTTGAAGAGATCTTGTTCATCTTCTGGCAGACATTCACCGTCGTCATCGATAGGGAAAACCCGGAGCTCGTCGAGTGTCCTGGAATGAAGATAATTTTTTTACAAACGTTTAAACATTTTTCGTTATCGAGAAAATGTGTACAGGATACATAATGTTTCTAGAAAAGTATTCAATGGTCCAAAGATATCGAAATTCAGAAATATTCTACCAAATCTACTATGGATTATTGCGACTGTAGATTACAATTATATAATCACAGTAATTTCAAATCCAGGTCGCTGCCTGGTCTGCCGAGATCAGGAGATCTTTTTTTCGGCAATCAAAAATTCCAAGAAAATTAGCGTGTCGCTATAATAATGAGGGATGTTCGAAAGATTGCACCGCGTGATAAATTACAGTAATAAAATATAAAATTTCTTATATTTCTTTACCTCTGTATGTCTTATAGTTATTAATTCGTCAATTATTATAAACTGAAGAAAATAAGCTGAAGATATATAATTAGTAATCCTTAAGATATATGTAGTGATCCTTAAGTCCTAAGAAATTAATCAATCATAGTTAATTATTTTCCTCACATTCGATTGTGATTGATCAATTTCTCACAGCAGATCTTAATGGAACACTTAATAAAGTTGTAGGGTAGTATTTCATTGTCGGATCTTTTATATTTAAGGCCGGCTGGAGTAATCTTAAGAGAGAGAGAGATGTTATAAACTAATCACTCGATTGTTAGATATAACAGAGCCGTATATATTATCAACCTTAAGCCTGTCTTGAAATAAGAACCGACTATGTATACTAGCCTTAATTTTACTCATTAATTGTTCGTTGCTTAGCAAGGAAGATTTTACAGAAAAATATATTGCTCTTTTTCTTACCTATATAACAGGAGATGAGGTAATATGCGAAATCGAAATATATACGCAAGTCGTCCGCGACTTCTCTGCATATATTTACTTCGTTTACTGTCTTCTCTATGGTATACGGTATTATTCACTTTACTCCGTTGAGGTTTCTGTTCGTAATATTCTCGATTCGGAATATTCGTAAACTGCGTCGTAGTACAATGCTATGCTAATCTGACAAATAAATTGAAAATAGGTTAAGCACGTTTCCCGTGTTG